>NW_015386112.1:812427-841019 GCF_001527695.2 Protobothrops mucrosquamatus | reverse complement strand
AAACCATCTTCCATTTGTTTTTTCTAGTTGTCTTTTTATTAGATCTGAGTAAGAAAAGTTCTGGTTTCAGTTGAATATTAATCTTTAAAATTGGTTGTATTTGCTGTATGTACAAATTCACCAAGCCAATACTCTTTAATAAATTTTGTTTCTTTAAATATTCATCAAATCAGGTGGGGGAAATTCTTCTCCTTTATATAATTTTGAATAATATTGATAGAATATTTTATATACTTACATTGTCAGTTGTTCTAACATTTCCAGCCAACTATTTATTTAGCACAATTTCTCATTTAAAATATCTCAAACCTTCAATCATTTAAACAGAAAAACTAAAATACAATAATCCTTTTAATTTTAAATATTCCAAATGCAAACATTCAGTAATGATGGAGCTCAATTATAGAAGTATTATAGGAAAAGAGTACAGCAGCTTCATTAAAAATAGAATGTTTACAAAAGAAAATGTCTATTGGAGATTTTCAGTCATCCAGGTCATAGTGGTCCCAAAGGTGCTTTTTCAAAAGGCAACTGGACTTCATTTTTCTTGAAGATGTTTCACTATCTCCTGTTTATAACACAGTCCTTTCAGCAGTTCCAAGAAAGCTCCACACCCATTTGCATTATTTAGGTGACCCTGAGCACACAGAAAAGTTTCCAAACAGCCGCAACAATTCTCAGAAAGAATGCTAACGACCAGATAACTGCAAGGAGTATAAATCTTTTCATTCTCTACCATTCATTCAGAACTGAAGAAGCTTCTTGGATGAGAAGTGAAACATCTTCAAAGAAAAACAGAAAGTCCAGTTGCCTTTTGAAAAGCACCTTTTGTAGAAAAGAAAATGTAATACTCTTAGCAAACCACAAAATAGTGCTAATTGCTGTCCTAAAGCCTCTGTGCAAAAAAGGTGAAATGGAGATACCCAAATTAATATTATAGATCACAAGAGACTTGAAAGAAAGGGAATATATGGATGCACATCCTGTAAGATTGATAATATAAATTATAATTTCCTAATTTGTACAGAAAAGGAAAAATAGCATCATGCAGAAAAAGAAGAAGAAAAGATCTAAGACAAATTCCTGATTAGGCTGATTCAAAATTCAGTTATTCAAAATAATTCTGGCTGAGACATCTCTTCCTCTGCCTCACTTTTCTTGGCCTTTCTGTTTCCTAGGGATTGCAGTAATTGTGGAGCTGCTGAGAAAAATGCTCAATGGCTCTGCCAGCCTCAGTCACAATGTCTACAGCCCTAGATTTAAAGTTTTTCCCTATAGAAAACAGAGAGAAGAACGGGGACAATTTTTTTCTCTATATAAAAAAGGGACAAATTCCTTTGTGAAAATCTCTGTGAGCTGGCTGTGAATTCCTCAGCAAACAAGGAAACTACATTCACAATACAAAAATGTTTTATAACAAGAAGCATTATAAAACAAAAAATAAGGTTAGAAGGCAGGCACATATAGGAGAGCACAGCAAATAGTCAATCAGCAAATAAATTCAGTCTACTTTCCCTTTAGAAGTCTGCTGTTATCTGAAAAAATAAGCAATGATCTGGCAGGTGGATCTGGTCTATTCCACCCAAGGAATCAATAACTATACCCTTAAATCAAAACAAAAGAAAACAAAATCCAATCCTCAGACAAGAGGTAGACAAGGAATTTCATTGCTGAGTCAGAGCTGGCAGTTTGAACTGAACACAAATAAATTGATAGCCAACAAAGCTGGAACAAGATTGGAGTCATTTGGCAGGCTCCGGCGGTACTCCAGCAGCACGCATTTTTAATCAACTGAACACTGTTTATTTGTTGCACTTTTAGTACCTCCAATAGCTGGGGATCTCTGGGTGGCATATATACAAATTAAAGACAAAACAAACAAACCCCCCTCCTCATGATAAACAATGAAGAAAACAACACACAGTAAAACCACAGAAAACCAGCAGCAAGAATAAATACTGCAGGACATCGAATCAAAGTAAACACTGCAAAACAAAATAGTTCTTGAAATGCATGGAAGAACAAAAATATGGCACTGAAAAGCACAGTGTTGCAACATAATCAACAGGTGAGCTTCTTTTTTTTTTGAAGAGAACATTCCAGCGCTATATCACTCAGTTTGCCACTTGTGCTCCTTCAAGAAATTTGGCCCCCAAACCATTTAGAGCTTGAAACATTCAAACTATCCCTGAACTTAACCCAGGAATGCCTTAGCAATCAAACTGCCATGCTATAATGATCTCCCATTTTGTTAAGCTACTCAGGCTGATTTCATAAATTAAATCAGGTCTGACCTGAATCACAACTTTTTAAATAACTTTGCTCATATCAGTTGATACCAATCAAAAAGAAACTATAGTATACAGAGCTACTAAGTTCCTGAACATGGGAAAGCTGTGCTCATGCTCCTTTTTTTGACTGCATTTCAAAACATTGTTTTTATTTATTAGCTTTATGAACTATATGCCTTGCCAATTTATGGGCCAACGCCTGTATACTAAAGACATCAGACAGAACATTAAAAATATTCATCAAACGAAGGTAGAAGAAGGGAAAAACATACAATTTAAAGTGAGAGAAGATCAGAATACTGATACCCAACTGTACTTGTCACAATGGAATCTGATAGACTATTTCTGACAGCCATGGGAATCAGTTTGTAATAATCCTTCAAACACCACATTGTGGTGATGCAGTGGAAATAGAGAAAGATGGAGGTGGGGGGGGGGGTTTGGCTGTTTTCACTGCCAGAGAACAGGCCCTAGATGGGATCTGATCCATTTGGTCAGATTTAGAACAAAGTAAGTTAACAGAAATCACTCTTCAGTTCTTCTGAAAAGAAATGACAAGGCTCTATAAAATAAAACAGGACATCTAAAAGAAATCATGTTCATTCTCAACCAATCCCAGTTATGAAGAGTAGCTGGGTCATCAACAGAACTATAATCTCATATTATTGGTAGGTAGTTTCAGTGCTTTTTTTCTAAAAAAAAAAAAAAAAAAAAAAGGTGCCGGAACTCACATATGTCATACAACCTGCCTTGCCTACCCTACAAGGTTCCATCCAAAAAAGATGCCGGAACTCCGTTCTGGGCGTTCTATGAGAAAAAAAGCCCTGGGTAGTTTAGATCTTCCATCCCAGCCTGGGTAGGCTGGAGCTTGGAAAATAGGATCATCTCAGCATGATCTAGCAATATTTACTCTATATTTAATATGTGTGTTATATAGCTTTAGTTCAAAATCAGTAATCTAGACTCCCAAATAATAAATAAATCTACCCTTGGATGAAACCGGATGTGCATTTGCGCAGGTTATATATGATCTCTTTGTCTTTCCTCATCCTTTCCATGTCCTCAGCCTATTGTAATCAAGGTTTATCTTGGATTTGAAAGTTTTGAGGCTAGTACAAGAGTTCCTTCTACATCTATAATACAAATCAATGAAAATAAAGTCAACTACTTAGGACTAACACACCACTTACATTTAATTTGTTACGTTAAATTCAAATTACATGTGATTTAATCCAATTTAATTTTCTTTCCTGCCTTTGCTTGTTCTCTGTCCTGGCTCTGCCTACTTCTTCAAGGGTGGTTCTGTCAGGAGACTACTATGCTATCAGCTCCCTTCCCAAATAGTTATTTAGTTTTGATCTACTGAAGGACAATCTAAACTTGATCCCTCACTCTTTAGGAATATAGTCATGTTCCCTACAAAGCCCCTTGTAAAAAATGTGCCCAAGGTGTTAAATGGTTAAATCAAGAGATGAACGGTATGAAGCTGCGTTCTGAGTATTTTCAGTAATATTTTACACATTATAACCTTATAATCATGGCAGTACTTTGCGTACTTCAGTTTTCTCTATGTAATAAACCCTCTTGTTGATGATATAACAATTCTTCATCTAGGAAGCTGTTCTGTGTTTCTACTCCTTTATTGGTACAGGAACAGTTCTGGAATGAATACCCTGCATTTGATCCAATCAGATTGGTTTGACACTTCCTCAGCATTCCATGCCCTTTTGTTTGGCACCAGCACTTGTTGTGTAGGACAAGATGCTTTCGCTGGCAAAGGTTGATTTTATTAAAACACTCAACAGGATATTATACATCCATGCAAACCAGACTCCTTTTTATACCACTGAAGGCTGGCGCTCTAGCAGGGCACCCATACAACCTAGCCAATCTAAACTTTCTTGTCCTTTTCGGAGATATTTATAGATGGGAATTTTGACAAGAATGAGTTTCTGTTTTTGAAGGAATACTTTTACTTATTATGATGTCTGTTTTTAGCTTGTGGGTATCCAAAAGGTGAATGTAATTGAGAAAACTGTAGTATATGTGTACTTTCTAAAGAATGCAATGAAGAAATCTATTATGGGAGGAAGTAAAGAGACAGCAGGAAAGAATGATTTGGGTCACAGAAAAAGAGTAATGTGGAAAATTACCCTCCTCACCATCTCTGTTTCTCAACCTGTTTGCCAACCCAAGCAGAAAGAACGGGTGCTGGGAAAATGGTACATTACTGTAGAGCTTTCGCAATTAAATGAAATGGAGATTATTATTATTTTCCCTACAAGCAAAAACATTATATTCAAAGCGAATGTTAAAACTAATAGAAACATTAGTATCATGTGGTACGTGCTGAATTTTGTGTTCATTGTTTTTATTGATACGAAAATCTGTAGACAACACAAAACTTTCTTTCACCCGTTTCATTTTTGATATGCCATAAGCGTTCTAGGTTCATGGTACGTGTTTTATTTATTTTACTTAGTGTATGGCATCTACAGACGCCATGCAATCACCAATATACAAATTTAGTTTAAATAAAGCAGATAGATAGATAGATAGATGGATGGATGGATAGATAGATAGATAGATAGATAGATAGATAGATAGATAGATAGATAGATAGATAGATAGATAGATAGATAGATACAGACAGACAGACAGACAGACAGACAGACAGATAGACAGACAGTAGATAGATAGATAGATAGATAGATAGATAGATAGATAGATAGATAGATAGATAGATAGATAGATAGATAGATAGAGTGAGTGAGTGAGTGAGTGAGTGAGTGAGTGAGAGGGAAGGAGAGGGAGAGGGAGAGGAGAAGGAGAGGGAGAGGAGAGGGAGAGGAAGAGAGATGAAACTATGTGGATAATACAATAATATAATATAGGAGATAAAATGTTAAATTAAGTTAAAACCATGATAAAATCACCATAATATGGAGCCATGTAATTGCAATGGGATAGATAATAATGGTACTTCTAATATGCTTTTTGAGGACAGGTTAATTACATCTGCAAGGGTCTGAAAGTGCCTGAGTTATTAAATGGCATTCTTTAAGCAATGTAGACCCAATTTCATACAGTATCCGATCTTTAAACTAAAGTTAATAACACCCATATAGATTTTTGAATGGATAGAATTAGACTAATAACCATGCATCTGCAGATTTATATGAAATGTATAGTGCTCCCCCAAGGTTAAAGGACCAGCCATACTCCTCAAAGAGCCTTGTTTGAGTTTGGATGGGTATTTGGATTGGAGACTTCCAAGGAATACCAAAACCACATAGGCCAAACAGGAAGAGGCCAACCATTTCTATGCTGCTGCTGAGAAAATTAGGTGGATGCATAACCAGTAATCAAGTTCAACTTGAAGGAGAGTTTATGGACAAGCTATATAGAAGCTTTATCTAAATATAATACATATTTCTCCCAATCAATGCCTAAATGATGATACCTTAATATGATCAAGCACTGTTGTCTCAACAAATTCCAATTGTCTTCTTTTTCATCACTTTGAAACAGCTTGGTATTTCACAGTTAAGTCATAAATTATGGTGGTGAATGAAAGCTTATGTATCATTTTCTAATGAACTTTGTTTGGATCATAAGATGTTAATTTCTGCCTACATCAGATATTTTTCTTTCCTATTTTTAAAGTGGTCCATTCTAAAGGGCAGTCTTCCAGACCTGTTTAATTTGAAAATATTCCAAGTGAAATTAATATTACAAGGAAACGCACCCAATAATTTTTACATTTGAGAAATTTCTGTCAGTTTCCAATTTGACTGATGTGAAATGAAATTTCAGCAGTTGATTTATGAACATTATTTATAGAGCTTTGGCTACTCATTGTTCTTTTCACATATCTGATCTACACACATACAGACACACACATATGGATTTCATTTATTTATATAATTTATATGGCTGCTCAAGTCACTAAAAGAGATTCTGGGCATCTAACATATGGTTAAAAGCAGAGAAACAGAGAAACCAAAACATATAAAACACCACCATATAGGATCACTGACAGACCAAACTACGTAGCAAATTACAATACAAATCATTTCAAGAAGGGCTCATCCAACATTTTGGATAAGTAAGGCAGACGTTTCTTTCCCTGATGATCTAAGGTTGGAAATAGAGATTATGGTCTTGACTGGGGCAAACCTAAATTAAAATCTCAGTTCTGCTATAAATCTCACAGGGTAAACTTGGCCCAGTCAGCTTAACCTACCTCACAAATAGTGATGAAAAAAGAAAATAAATGTTTACTTTAAATATTTACATACCACCATCAAATTGGATCCCAAAGTAGCAATTAAGACCCAAGCCAAATTAGAAAATGAATCAACAACCTGAGCAGAAATGAAAAGCCAAGATACAATATTGAAAATTTGCCTGGATAAATAAAAAATGATTTCATTTGGCAACTGACAGATAGCACAGTTGGCATCAGGTGAATCTTTCTGGGTAAGGTATTCTACAACAGGGGTGCCAAAGCCAAACAAAAAAGTCATTCTCCAGTCTGGTGCATACCAGATATGTTCAGCATTAGTCATATTGGCTGGAAATGATGAAATTGTAGTCTATCACATCTGAAATGCAACTTTTGGAGGAAGGCTACTTGGCTGATATCTTGAGAAGTTTTTTAAAAAAAGAATATCAGTAATAGATATTAATGATATTGATAATAATGAGAACCAGTTTGGTCTAGAGCAGGGGTGTCAAACTGCCAGCCCACGGGCCTGTTGCATCATATGGAGGCTGCGCCCACCCCATCTCCAGCAATGCAAAAAAAAGTCGCGACACGTCGCGACACGTCATGTGACGTGGCGAGTTTGACACCCGTGGTCTAGAGATTTAGGCACCAGGCTAGAAACCAAGAGACCACAAGTTCTAGTGCTGCCTTAGACATGAAAAACTGGCTGGGTGATTTTGAGCCAGTTTTGTATCAGCCCAATACACCTCACAGGGTTGTTGTGGGGAAAACAGGAGGAGTTTTAGGCTTGTTCATGGCCTTGAGTTGTTATTATTATTATTATTATTATTATTATTATTATTATTATTATTATTAATAAAGGCAGGATATAACATGATAAGTAAATTAAAACACACACCAATTGTTGCAGAAATGGATATTCTTTTATTATCAGGGGCCCAGAATGGAGTAAATAAATATCAGCACTTTGAACTATGCTTGAAAATTAACATGACTTAACCAAACCTTCTGGAAATGGGAAGTTAGATAAGCTATCTGGTCAAAATTCACAATGGTTCTAGTTGACGTTTCTGAACTAGTTTCAAAAGTTGCCTTATGTCTTCTTAGTATAGTAAACCAAAGGAGGGCAAGATTTCTGTGGACAAAAGTCCTGACACATGAATCTGTGGAAGGGCCAAAGCTGTCCTCTTATTAGAGGAAGAGGGGTGACAGTTTGTTGGGAATTTTGGAAGATTCCTTTTCTTTCTTTCTTTTAAAAAATGGCAATTTTATTGAGATCCACCCTAATTAAAGTTGGAATAAGAACTATTGAAAAGGCTCAACCCTGACTCCCAGAGATGTAAATATTCTTTTGAATCATGGAAATTGGATAGACTACTTCCTAACAGTATATATTGTGGACATGGACTCTTCCCCAGACTGGACATTAGTAACTTATTCAAGCCTGGTAAAGCTTCTAGGGTACAACTACATAAAATTAGAGATAATCAGGACAACCTGGAATGATGAGTCCAGTGGTAGGATTCAGCCAGTTCGCACCACTTCAGCAGAACCAGTAGCTAATTTTTTGTTGCCCAGGCCCAGAATGGACTTCTGGAAGCAGCATCCACACAGAGAACCGGTTGTTCACATATTTGAATCCCACCACTGGATGAGTCCCAATTCTAGCTTCACTTTTCTTTTTCATTGATTGCATTATGTTTGTCTCTGAAGATTGAGTGATGTGTGGAAACAATAATTCCAATATACAAAAAAGGATGTTCTCAAATTATAGACCTATCAGTCTTTTTAAGGATAGTTAGCAAGTTGTATGCTAAAAATTTGTATGAACAATCAGTGGATTGCATGGACTCTGAAAATATTCTGGCAGAATAACGGTTTGGTTTCTGACCAGGCCATTCTATTTTACATTTAACTTTATATTGTATCACCCCAAGCCTAGCTTTATAAGCAGTGTTTGCTGAGTGCATTTGACATGATACCAAGAGACAAACTATGGTGTACTCTTGATATCAACACCAACTGATTGCCACCTCTTTCTACTTATATCAAAATTATGCCATCTAAGGTTCTGCTATAATGTCCAACAGCACTCACCAAAGAAATTCCAACTTTTAGGGGAGTTAGGGAAAACTGCATTTTTGCTCTAAATCTGCATCAGCTATCCAGTCTTTTTCCCATTCTTGGGAAGCCCAGTCCATTCCTTAAGAGTTACAATAAAATTCTTTTCAGGTTCATTAACAGCTTTTTTTTATTGAATGCATCTGATATTTATTCTAACTTCTCAAAGTTTGAGTCTGCTCAGGTTTCTAAGAAATATTCTTCAGGTATGTTGCTGTGCCAAGTACTGTTTTGTTTTGTATGGAAGAAGGACTATATCAAATTAGAACCAGCACATGAATTAGCACTTAAAACATTTTTTTGGCTAAGGCTTGTTATTTTTCCTGTAGCTTTAGCTTCATATGTGTTACCTGACACATTAACTTCAAATGGAGAAAGGGGATGGAGGAGAAACTGCACCATTATCACTTCTCCTCTTGTGCACTATTGACAGTAGGATATGATATGGCCAGGAAGAACTTGAGAGAACAAATATTTGATATGGAGGATCAAATTAAGCACAGTCTAATTCCTATTGAAGTTTTCTTAGGACAACAAGTTATCAGTTGTAAACCTGTGATATATCTTAATCTGATCACCACACCAAAATTTCAAAGAGCTCTGATATTCCAAACTGGAATGCCTTAGAAACTGCAATTCTGGATGAAAATTACAGAAAATCTCATAATGAACAACTTTGTCACTGTAAGCAGGAGATGCTGAACAGACCATGTGCTTTTTCGCCAATCCTATTAGGATCTGTGAGACAAATTTATCACACTTTCATTAGCTCTGTATTCGGGCTGTACTACCTTCTTTAGGTAAGCACAGCAATATATATATATATATATATATATATATATATATATATATATATATATATATATATATATAATAAACTCATCAGGTTTCAATTAATAGGCAGCAATATTTTATAGGACTTTACTAGAAACAAGTTCAGGAGTAATAATAAGAAAGACAAAAAAGTCTGGATAGTGGATGTGGCAGTACTTGGCAGTACAGCAGAATAGAATAGAAAGAATTGAGAAGATAACAAGATATAAGGACTTGCCTATAGAAATAGAGTGTGGCAAAAGAAAGCAATGTTAATATCAATAGTAATAGACATCTTGGGTGCAATCCCAAAACAACTGGAGTACCACTTGAACACCATAGCATTGTCAAATTCACCCTCAGTCAACTGTAAAAGACAGCTTTACTTGGAAGAACTTACATCATGTAGATATAATTGTAATACAATCAAATCTGCCTATTCCAGGTCCTTGGGAAGGATTTGATAGGTGAAAAAAAAATGTTAAATCCAGTCTGTACGATGAACTCTATAACACCCCAAATTTAACAATCATCAAAAAGAAAGTCAAGAAGTCTGGGTAGTGGACATGACAGTACCTGGAGACAGTAAAGAAAAAAAACAACAGGATAAAATCCCAAAATACAAGGAGTTATAAACAGAAGTAGAACAACTGTAGTAAAAGAAAGCCAATATAATACCACTAGTAATAGGCCTCTTGGATGCAATCCCAAAACAACTGGAGTATCACTTGAACATCATTGCCATTGATAAAATCACCGTCAGTCAATTGCAAAATGCAGCTTTACTTGGAACAGCTTACATCCTGGGATGATACCTTTAACACCATCAAACAACACCAGGTCTTGGGAAGTACTCACTATGTGGATAAAAATGCAAAATCCAGTCTAAACATCTGGCTGATTGTGCAACCGACCATGATACTTACTATCAATCCTCCTGTTTATCTGTTTCTAGTTGTATTTACAATCACAATCATATATTCACAGAAGCCTTAGTGTTAATATTAGACTCAATATTAAAAGTGATGTCTCTGATCTAGAAAAGTGTCACTTGTGCTGGCTATGGTCAACTCAGTTTTAATTCCATTTTGTTTTATTTATTTTATGTTTACCTTTTATCTTATTTTACTTCAATGTTTCATGTTATGCATGTCTGGTCAATAACGAAAACAAAGTACTTTGAGTTTGACAATGCATACTGTATCCAGTTCCAAACATAAAATTGTTATTATACTTAAAACACACAATATAATAAAGCAGAGAAATAACAGTAAAACTATTTCTGTGTGCTGGATTTGAATTTAATCACAGCTGCTTTACAGCACTGCATACTGCAATGTTGTATTTTCAGATAACGCCAAATCAGATAATTCCTAAGTTAGTTTTACTTATGGAACTATGTAATTGTAGGACCAATGAATTTGGTGGCTACTGCTTCAAAAAGGTACACAAGCTACAAGACAGTGTGACTAGCATAAATTACAATGTGTGCCTTCCTTTATTTTAATGCCAACTTGAAACCAAGGGGCATGGAGGAGAAGGGCTCATATCAACTCCTGAACAATGTTATGGATTAAATTACTGAAAAATTTTACACTTTTGGCTAAAGCTCAAGCAGTTATATATTCAAATTCTAAACTACAATTTTTGTTTTAACTTTGAGTTGAAAAAATATGAATGTATAATAGCATGAATTATGTAAGTAATGAATTACCCAATCAGTAACATTGGTTAATTTGGCATTAAATAGAATTAAAATTGTCAATTCAGAATGATAATAATTTTGAAATAGATTTTGGATTATATGCAGTCAATCAGTTTTGTTTTTTCTTACCCTAGGTTGTTAAACGTAGACAATTATAAAGATGTTATATTCCATCTAGTCATATCTATTTTCTACTAATTAATAATAATAATAATAACGACAACAACAACAACAACAACAACAATAATAATAATAATAGAGTTGGAAGGGACCTTGGGGGTCATCTAGTCCAACCCCCTGCTCAGGCAGGAAGCCTGTACCATTTCAGACAAATGGCTGTCCAGTCTCTTCTTAAAAACTTCCAGTGTTGGAGCATTCACAACTTCTGGAGGCAGGTTGTTCCACTGGTTAATTGTTCTAACTGTCAGGAAGTTTCTCCTTAGTTCTAGGTTGCTTCTCTCCTTGATTAGTTTCCATCCGTTGCTTCTTGTCCTGCCTTCCGGTGCTTTGGAGAATAGCTTGACTCCCTCTTCTTTGTGGCAGCCCCTGAGATAGTGGAACACTGCTATCATGTCACCCCTCGTTCTTCTCTTCATTATAGACATACCCAATTCCAGCAACCGTTCCTTATATGTTTTAGCCTATGGATAAAAGTTTTATCTATGGATAATAACTGCCCATGCTGACCTGTCTATCACATTATACAATTCTGTAGCTTCCAGTACTCTATCCATGGAGTCCTTTGTGTTTTCTGAGCTTGGTTGTTGCTTGCATACATTTCATGACTAAACTAAGTATCATCATTAGTTATTGGGTAGTATCATCAGTCATGAAACAACTGCAAGCAAACTGTCACGCTCAGAGAGCACCAACGACTCCACGGTTCTGAACTATTCTCTTCTATTAGATGTACCGTATTCTCTCCATCCACTATTGGCTTGTTTTTCTCCTGCCTTTTTTGCCCAACGTTATTTTTTCCACAGATGCATCATAAAGAATCTAAACTGTAATAGTTTTGTTTCATGATCCTTGCTTCTAATGAACGTTCAGATTCGTTAGAAGCAAGGATCCTCTACTACTGAAAGGCTGGTTCTTTTGGCTCTCCAAGGAATTTGTAAATATTTTCCCCTTTAATAAGCACTTTTTAAATGAATGTTGTTTTCCATTTATTTTTGAACTTCAGTACAGAGTGGGCATTTCACTGAAGTTTTAAATCTAAGGATGAGCTTATTCCCTGCTACACATTAGTCTAAGAAATGTAAATTATGTCAAACAGAAGCTGCTAATTTTTCAGATTCCTTTCATTATCTATATACAGTGTACTGTAACTTCCCCCCCCCCAAGTTTTATAATCTGTTGCACCTATTCAGAGATTTTGCAATGTTCTTCTCTCAAGACCTTATGTAAGTTGTCAGAAATCCCCAATATACTTTCTCTTTGTCAAAATACTAAAACTTTCATAGCTATATTCCACAATATGCAAAATATCTTCATTGTATGAATTTTGGCCTAGGTTTTGAAAGCTGATTTTTTTCCTTTTTGCTTTAATAAGTCCTTTATTTAAAAAAAATTATAACCAAATTATGTTAAAAAATGCAGATAAACTTATAATATTTTGAAAAATTGAAAGATCTATGATATCATACTGGATGGGGCAGGGTTCCAGTTACTTAAATGCACATTATATTTCTTTCCAAATATTTTTTATATGAAGCCAATTCTGTTAATCACTAGAGACTTTGTGATGACTACATGAGGTTTTTTTTTTTTCAAAGTTCAACACAGTTTGAAAAGACAGCAAACCAGTGGTGGGATTCAGCCAGTTCGCACCAGTTCGGCAGAACCGGTAGCTAATTTTTTGTTGCCCAAGCCCAGAACTTCCAGAAGCGGCATCCACACAGAGAACCGGTTTTTCACATATTTGAATCCCACCACTGCAGCAAACCTTTAATGCGGGAATTTCAAAGTCACATATTATATATTTGAGGAAATAATAAACATCTCAACAGGTCTTTTAGTATCAAAACAATACTGCTTCTACCTTAGAATATGTTAATTTAGGGAGTGGAGACTAAGCTTCATTTGAGTTACGTGCTCCTGATGAACTCATATAGCTGTCATTCTACTCTGATGAAAGAAAGACCAGCGGCTAAACTTATATGAGGTTTACAGGAAAGTTCTTACATCTCCAGAAGAAAAGAAGATTATGTTGCAGGAATGTCTCCTCTTTAGCTGAAGAAGCATTATGGCTTCTTGTATTACCCTATTTTGATTAATAGTTTCTACTGCTTTGAGGTAAGCTTCAATGACTAGAGAATGTGGCTGGGCTGTCATATTTACTCAGAGTGTTGGTGTGATACAATTCCCAGCAATTCAGAAAGAGCTCATTTTTTGTGATAACTAGAACTACAGAGAAAGAGGAGACAAAGTAAAGGGATTTATATAAAAGAAGATGTTGCTCAGAGAACATTAAATCTGACAAAATTTGCTAATAAATGTGGTCAAGACTAAACAATATTTTTTGAGAATCTGAAAGCATACCAGAAAGGAACTGTTGTCCTTAATATACATACACATGTTTTTATCCTACACTGGATAAAAAGATTATGCAGGTAGTTAGGCCAATTATGCAGACAGATATATATCAGAAAAAGGTTAGTCACTGTAGTGAATTGATACTGTCTTTTTGTGAACTGTCTGTACTTACTAAGACATATGTTAATGGTGACACTGTGTTTTTATTTTATATGTTTTTATATGTTTGGCAAGGGGGAAAAATCAGATAAGAATATGTAAAATGTTCTGTCACAATGTATTCTGCCCCAAAATTAGCTGCAGTGTTCCGAAAGTGGTCCAACCCTTAAACAAAACTTTCTGATTTTGTAATAGGCCAGCCTGAGTGATCTTCTGGAATGTGATATATGGAATCACACATTCTGCCATCAGACTGCTTTCATGCTGGAATGTTTTGTACACCTCTATTCATATCACTGCCCAGGTATTCAGCTAATAATAATAATAACAACATCATGATCATGATCAGATCATCATCAACAACAGTAACAACAGTAACAATAGTAATAGTAATAGTAGTAGTAGTAGTAGTAGTAGTAGTAGTAATAATAATAATAGTAGTAGTAGTAGTAGTAGTAGTGGTAGTAATAAAGTTTGAAGGGACCTTGGAGGTCTTCTAGTCCAACCCCCTGCTTAGGCAGGAAACCCTACACCTTTCCAGACAAATGGTTGTCCAGGTTCTTCTTAAAAACTTCCAGTGTTGGAGCATTCACGACTTCTGGAGGCAGGTTGTTCCACTGATTAATTGTTCTAATTGTCAGGAAATTTCTCCCCCTCGTCCTTCTCTTCGTTAAACTAGACATACGCAATTCCAGCAACCCTATTGCACAGAGCTCAGTTCTCAAACCCGGGCTGTCAGCTCTCCAGCTGACAAGGTCAGGATCTTTAATTGCTCAGCCATCATGCCCCTTACTTTACTATCCTTCAGATATTCTTCCAATGTCCTTTTTTCTTCTTCAACTGTTTGGTGTACTTGCAATATTCCATACCTACCTATTTTCCTTCGTAAGTGGAATCTGTCAACCTTGCTCTGAGGATGAAGGGCATTATTCACTGTCAATATTTTTCTGGTCTTCTTATTCAGTAGACAGCTTGAATCCAGTCTACTATTCCAATTGTGTATCTAATGAATGTAATTGTCCAGGTGTTAGGTGCCTTGATGTTATTTTCTCCATCAGATAGTCTACATGAAAACTATTGGCTGATAGAAGCATAGTCTTAGGCTAAGACTCTTAGCTATTAATGCCTACCATCCAAACACTAAAGATTTCAAGATATAAGAGACTCCTAATTAGGGAAGCCTTATTATCATTTACAAAAACTTTAAGATCTTCTGTACTATATTGCTTCATGAAAGCAAGGGCTATATTCAAGGGATTTTTATACGTTTCAACTTCTGAAACTTGCATTACACCACTCCTTTCAAAGCATCCAAAGACTGGCCTAAATATTGAATCAGTCTTTATGCTTGTCATTATACTAAAACCCTATCATCTATAAAGTCAAATATAGTACTAGATACCATTAAATAAATTGTAGTCCACATTGTGTTCAGGCCTCTAATACAGGGGTCTTCAAACTTGACTCTTTTATGACTTGTGGACTTCAACTCCCAGAATTCCTCAGCCAGGCACACTGGCTGAGGAATTCTGGGAGTTGAAATCCACAAGTCATAAAAGGGCCAAGTTTGAAGACCCTTGATCTCCACAAACATGAAGACATGTCTCCACAAACAAATCTGATTGTGCTAAAGAGCAATCAAGCAGTAAAATGCAGTTGATGTGCCAGAAGGTAGAAGTAGCAGATACTCTTAAAGCAAACAACAGCAAGTAACAGCAAGATCCAGATTCTTCTGTAACTCCACTGAAGCCAACTAAACACCATATATTAACATTTCAACTCTGTCCTTCCTTGTAGCACCACATGTATGATAATGCCTCATACTTACTCACTTCCTCTGAATAATTCACAACAATTAATGAACTTAGTCCCAAAAGCAAAACAAATTTTCTTTTGAATTTTAAATATTAACTTTCTTAACTTTTGGAATTTTTAATGGTCACATTTTGAATTTATATGACATCCCTTAAATATTTCATAAAGGGAGAAAAGGCAATTCTGGAACAGAAGTGAGAGTGACCACAAACAAATCTTTCTGTGTTCTCAGGGGCTGTCACAATATTAAAGTACTCTTTTTACTGAACACATTCCTGTCACAGCTACCCAGATAATAGCCATCCATTATGTGCTCCAGCAACAAGCTTGAAATTACTCATAAAGAATACCATGATTGTCAATGTTTTGTTAAATGCCACACCATTCTCTTTGGTTCCCCATAACCAATCTTATTTTTCAAGGAAGCCACAGCAGATACAGGAGATCCAGACCAGTACCATTATAGCAGATCATTACCAGGGAGTACAAGAACTTTCTCTCCTATTAACAAGCATATGTTCTTTAGATTTCATTCTTAGATACATGCAACCATGCTCAAGCTGAGGGCATGATATCAAAGCAGGGTACTGACATGGTATTGGAAACAATGTAGGGTTACGGTACAGAAGACCAGAACAGATCCAGGAATCAAGATCTTGTCAGCTCCTCAACCCCCAGAACGCTGTCTGCAACACTGACGAATATGAATGTTACGTGGTTTTGGAAAGCTTCCCAACTTCTCTGAGTGCTCTGTGTACTATTACGTTATCTTTGATCTAAACCCCTGTTAGGGATTTCATGCTTTCAGCCTTTGTTTTAGATTCAGTACATTTATCTGAGCAATCTTTCTGAGATGTGTCAACAAATTCAGCTGGCTGTTCTGAGTTAGTTATTCGAAAGGAGAAATGTGTTGAGAACCAAAAACTGGTTTGCACACGAAGGCATAATTGACCAACTCCTGTTCTATATTATAAATTGTACTGGGTGCAAAATAGGAACCAGGCAGCATAAGATACCTCCTTTTACACCCTGTTTGCTTCCTAGTCCCTCTTAGTTTGCAATCCTATTGTCCATTTCTTTTGTGATATCCGCAATGTGAAAATCCTAGAAGAACTGTGGAGATCCACCTTCAAATCCTCACTTACTAACAAACTTCACTGTTTAATCTAGACTGAGCTAGCTCATGGATTTCTTGTGAAGGTAAAATTGAAGAAAGAAAATCCAGTAAGTTATTTAAGTTTCTTGGAAGAATGGGAGATAGAATAAATAAAACCCATAGAAGGCAAAAATGAAACTTGCAAAAAGGAATCCAATGACTGAATCCAAGAAATGCTTATTGGATCTGATCTAATTCAGCATTCCAATCCTGTAATACAAAACCACATGAAAGAGATAAGAATGTTCAAGTACCTCAGTTAGTGATAATGAGAAGCATGCTGTCTCTGATACAGCATGTTTTCTTCACTAGTATAAACAATCAATAGCCTTATCTTTCTCAGTTAGATCTATTTAAGTGGTGGTGTTCAATCATTTCCTAATTTAAACCTATGCTACATTTTTTTTAAAAACTTGTCTGTTAAAAAGAAAATTGAAAAGTTCATCTCTCCTGAATCCCTTATTCTTTATTGTCACAGAATGACTCAAGGTCCACTACCATAAGGGAGGACAGAAAACTTCTACAGTACTTGCAACCTATACACCATGCATACAGTTATAACTATCCTAAACTAGTTCCTTCTAATTCATATCTTATGAGCTAGTAGTTAGAATGCAGTACTGCAGGCTGACTCTGCCCACTGCCAGGAGTTCAATCCTGACCAGCTCAAGGTTGACACAGCGTTCAGTCCTTCCAAGGTTCTTGGAGGCAATACGCTGACACTCTAAACCAGACATGTCAAACTCGCGACGTCATGTGACGTTGAGCAACATATCGGAGCTTTTTTGCCATTGCCGGCAATGGGGTGGGCGCAGCTCTGGTATGATGAAACCGGCCCGTGGGCCGGCAGTTTGACACCCCTGCTCTAAACCACTTAGACAGGGCTGGGAAGCACTATGAAGTGATATATTGTGTTGTGTTGCTATTGCTATTTTTCTAAATTTCCAAAGTTTCAAAAGGTGTAATTTTTTAAATTAGGCCATAGTGTTCTACAAAGCCATGCTTTAATCATTTAAAATTTATATATCAGCTTACTTTGCCTATATCTACAGTACAATATCAGCAGGTTCATTCACTGTAGCATATCTCAATTGTCTGAAGGATTGTAGAAGTTGTAAGCTTATGTTTTGGCTAATTTGACCATTAGTCAATAGGAAAGATTTTATTTCATTATCGTAACTTAGTAAGGCTGCTAGAGAAGGCATTTGTTTGTGTGCACTCACATGAAAAGTCTTTGCTGCAAGAAATGCACAGCCTTTAATCATTGCTTCTTAACAGTAAAGGAATCAGCAATTATGAAATACTAGTAGTTAGTACAGAAGCAGTGAAACTTTGAAAAGGATATTCAAATGGCATAACATGTTTACACTCACAAAGATCAGAATCATGCAGGCAGTGTTTTTGTTTTGTTTTGTTTCATGACACTCTATGAAAGCGAATTGAACTTTGAAAAACCAAGATACAAAGAGTATTGAGGCTTTTGAACATTCAGGTTGCAGAAAACTCCTAAAAGTCCTCCATGGGGATGCCAAGGAAACAATAAATGGATCATCAAACAAGTCAACCCAAAGTTCTCACTCCATGCACAAATGGCCAGACTCAAATTATTATATTCTGACAACATTGTGTCCAAATCTTAAGAAATGTATAATGCTGGGAAATATGGAAGGAAAGACTAGAAAAGGATGAGCAGCAGTAAGTGGCAAGGATGAGCAGCAGCAATTACAGTGGCAAACTGAGTGCATCATTGGAAAATATGAAGGACCAAATTGGAGACAGACCATAATTTAGAAACATCTATATGGTTGCTAAGAGCTGACAATAATTGGATGGCACATAATCAATTAATCAAAATTATTGCTTCCTCATTTTGTTCATCTTTAACAAATGAAAAACTATTTTATATGTTCATTTTAAAGGGTGATGGATTTAAAAGAGACACTAGTGATGTAGACATTTATATTGGCTAAGTGATGGGACCATTAAGTATGAGAAGACATTTGATGGGCCTGGGGCAGACCTGCAGTGACTATTTGTTCTTAGGACAGTGCATATAAAGTGTGATTCATATACTTTTTTACTAGAAAAAAATAAATAAAATTATCTCTGCTAATTGAATATGACAGGAATGAATGAATGCATTGATATGGACATATCTTGTTGATGAAGATTCTCAGTCATCCAGACAGAGTTGTCTGGACATTTAAGTCATGGCAACTGGACTTTTCTTTCTTTTGCTTTGAAACGCCTCGCTGCTTATCCTCTTCAGTCTGAGCAAGTTGGTTGTGGGGATTACTAATCCTACTGTTAACAAAAATTGGTACTTCTCTTTATCTTACAGCAGCATTTATCAACCTTGGGAACTTTAAGATGTATGAACTTCAGCTCCTAGAATTCTGCAGTCAGTCATGCTGGCTGGGGGATTCTGGGAGTTCTGGATGTTTAAGTCCACACAAAGTTGCCAAAGTTGCATAACATTGTCTTAGGGGCTTGGATCTACTACAGCATTCCTAATGCATATTTAGTTGACATCAACTAAACATTGATCCGTTGAAATGCACAGGGCTGAATAAACATAGTTCAGTGAATAAATTGAATAAACTAATTCAGTGACAAAGTGATGGAACCAATACCACAAATGCAGATGGAATGCCACAATTTGAAATGGTATTTCCAGAGTCCAGTATTGATTTAAGAAATTATTTACAGAACGAATAAATCATCTGTTTTCATATAGCAAATTAAAATAGGTTAAATATCTTCAATATTTCATTTCCTTTTAAAAATCACAAACACTCTAAGGACTAAATGGTTTTGTTCTCAAAGCAAATCCACAAATTAGAACAAATGTAATACAACACCTTTCCTTGCTCTCAACCATTTCTTTTTTCCTTCTGGCTTACATGATGATTCTATTTCCAAGCTCTGCAGCTCACGTAAAGGTTTACAACCACATAACAACATAATGTCTCTTCAGTTGAATCTTTTAACAACTGACACATTCCAACTGTCATACTGCTACACAACTTGCAGAGATTGCCAGTCTGTTTCCATATGCGATTTAAGGTACTGGTTGTGTCTGTAAAGCTCTAAATGGCATAGGGTCTGGTTCTCGAGGGACTGCTTGACTCCCATTGTATCTGAATGACTGGTTTGATAGAATAGAACAGAACAGAACAGAATAGAATAGAATAGAATAGAATAGAATAGAATAGAATAGAATAGAATAGAATAGAATAGAATAGAATAGAATAGAATAGAATAGAATAGAACTGGAAGGGACCTTGGAAGTCTTCTACTCCAGCCCCATGCTGAAGCAGGAGAACCTATACCACCTCAGACAAGTGACTGTCCAGTCTCTTCTAAAAAAACCTCCAGGGATGGAGCGCCCACAATTTCTGAGGGCAAGCTGTTCCAATGGTTTAATTGTCCTCACTGTTAGGAACGTTCTCCTTAATTCCAGGTTGCTTCTCTCTTTGATCAGTTTCCAACCATTGTTTCTTGCCCTACCCTCTGGTGCTTTGGAGAATAATTTGACCCCCTCTTCTTTGTGGCAGCCCCTCAAATACTGGAATACTGCTATCATGTCACCCCTATCTTCTTTTCTTTAGACTAGCCAAACCCAAGTCCAATAGCCCTTCTTCATATGCTTTAGTCTCCAGGCCTTGGATCATCTTAGTTTTCTTCTCTGAACTTTTTCCAAGGTCTCAACATCTTTTTTGTAGTATGGTGACCAAAACTGGTTGCAGTATTCCAGGGGTGGTCTCACTAGGGTTTATAAAGTGGTACTAATACTTCACGTGAACTTGATTCTATGGCTCTGTTTATACAACCCAGGATTGTATTAGTTTTTTTGGCTGCTGCTGTATACTGCTGGCTCATAGACAAGTGATCGTCCACTAGGACTCCAAGGTCCCTCTCACAGTTATTGTTTTTGAGCCAGGTCTCGCCTAATCTGTAGTTATAGCTTTGTTTTTCCCTGCCTAAATGTAAAACTTTGGTTTTCTCCACATTAAAATTCATTTTGTTGGATAGGGCCTATTGTTCAGGTTTGTCAAGATCTTTTTGGATCCTGAGCTTGTCTTCTGGGGTGTTGGCTATTCTTGCCAATTTAGTGTCATCTGCAAATTCGATGAGTTCTCCTTCTATTCCCTCATCTAAGTCATTAATGAAGTTATTGAAGAGTACTGGGCCTAAGACGGAACCTTGTGGTACCCCACTGCTTACTTCTCTCCATGTGGATGTAGTACCATTGAGGACTACTCATTGAGTACAGTTTGTCAGCCAGCTACAAATCCATCTGGTAGTGATGTTGTCTATTCCACCTTTTTCTAGCTTACCAAGCAGTAGATTGTGGTCTTACTGAAAGCTAAGTATACTTGTCCACAGCGTTTCTCTAGTTTACTAATTTGATCACTTTATCAAAGAATGAAATAAGATTGGTTTGGCATGATCTATTTTTGGCAAACTCATGCTGGCTACCAGTTATAACTTTGTTTGCTTCTAGTTGTTCGCAGATCTGTTTTTTGATTATCTTTTCCAGGATCTTCCCAGGTATTGATATTAGACTGATTGGTCTGTAGTTTCCTGGGTCTATTTTTTTCCCTTTCTTGAAGATAGGAACCACATCAGCCCTTTCCCAATCCTCAGGTACTTCCCCGGTGCTCCAGGATTTTTGAAAGATGTGGTGCAGTGGTTCTGAGATAACATCTGCCAAGGTTGACTTGCCTTGGCTTGCATTGATCAAAGAATGCCACCTATCTGGTGGCATTCTCTATGGAAGCATCTGCCATCTGGAATGAAGTTCTGCCTAAGATTTGAATACCTCCCACCCTACTGGTATTTTAAAGGGCCTGAAAGGCCTGCCTATTCTCTCAGGCCTTTGGAGAAGATGCCTGGTGCCTCTTTTTTTCCTTCTGTTCCCTTTGGGGTTTATTTTGTTGGCTATTATTGTTCTTCCGCCTTGTGCTATTTTTTTCTATTATTTTTGTTTTATTGTAAGCATCCCAGAGTGACTGGAAGTCAGGCAGCATAGACATTTAAATCATCATCATCATCATCATCATCATCATCATCATCATCATCATCATCATCATCATCCTGACTCTATGGCAGAAAGACTCCCAGGTCCAGTAACTAGGGATTTAATAATATTGATCAGGACTTGACTCTTAAAAATGACCAATTCCTTCTATGTGATACAGGGGGTTTCTGTATCAAAAAGTATTCTACAATAGGCCTTTCCTAGAGAGACCTATCTCAAAATACATTGATAACCATCGATAATATTATAGCAGGAGTATTCCTTTATTTATTGAGTACTTTACTACGGCACTGAAATTCAGCGATTCCTCTTTGTGTGAGTATTTCAGTTTTTGTGCTTGTTCCAAAGATGTTGCAACTGGTTCAGAACACAGCAACATACTTATTGATGGGAACACCAGGCAATGAATATATTCTCCGTGCTTTGGGAACTGCTGATTACTACCAAATCAAATTACCAAAAGAAATATTTTGTTTTAAATATAAGCATCTTTTGAGAACTTGGAAATAGCTCTCTCTCTCTCTCTCTCTCTCTCTCTCTCTCTCTCTCACACACACACACACACACACACACACACACACACACACACACACACACACACAAACTGCCTCTCACTTTACACTGTTAGATCACTAGGGTCATCAAGAAGTATGTTATTCATGGCACAAATACATTAAAATGTATTTCTTGTATTGAGATTTTTCATGGCAATTAAAGTGGCCCAAACACTTATTTTTTGCAGTGTACAACATATTGACACCTACTGATTATATGACCACCAATAGGATGCTGCTGGACAATCTGCCATGATGGTATCTAGCAGTATATTCACATTCTTTGAACTGCATCCGTTAGTGAAGTTCAGTATCTTTTATTTTTTTTACAAGTTCTACCATGATTTCTTTGCTATACAGATTAAAATGTAATTATTACAGATATATATAGGTGTCTTGCCTAACCCTAAACCAATGAAAGCAATATTTTATTTTGTGGCATAGACTAATACAAACTCATTTAGTATTTTCAGTGGTTCCAAAACTGTACTGTTGAGGAAGCTCTACTGTGTTTCATACGTTGATGATATCGACACATGGTGTTCTACTGATTTTATCGATACTGTAGCCTTCTTGCACGATTAGCAGCCATTTTACTCTAATTGTTTCATTTTAAAACAATGATTATGGTTTACTTTAATAATCAGCTTTGTAGAAGACTTTTGAAAGAGGTGCAATGGATTAATTTACATGGGAATTTGTGTCACTCTGGAACACATCTATCCGCACACTTAGCACACGCCAGTGCAAACGTAATTTAATTTTTATAAAAGACATTTCCAAAATCTTATTTATATACAAGAGTGGGATTAAAAAGGTGAATGCAAATGTGTGTGTATTTACATAGGAAAATCTTTCCAACTGACATGCCATTAAGTCCCATTTCCTTCCTAATGAAATCCAGGCCTGGCGACTGTCAGTCTAAGCCTAGCATGCTGCTCAGCCCTGCAGCGTGTGCTGGAAATCGAGTCCAGAAGGTTAATTATTGTTTCAATTGACCAACATTTTGGAGACAATAGAACAAGGGAAATTAATTGCAGAACTTAGCCTTTTAAAAAGCTAATGGCAAGAATATCCTTTGCCAATTCTTGGCTACAGTCAGAGCACAAGAAAAATATGAGAAAACAGAGGCCGGGTCAGTAAAAAGGTTAGTTTTTATCCCTTGGTTTCCCTAGGAAAAAATATTTCAAGTAACATACTGCCTTAACACAGGCATGTCCAATCTCTTGGCTTGATGGGCTGCATTGAGTAAAGAGGAGTAGTCTTGGGCCGCATATAAAATATATAATTAATGTATATAAATATCACTAAAAATCAGATAATAATGTTACAAGTTTACAATCTCGTGAAGCCACATTACTAGCTGTCCAGGGATGCATGCTGGCCCTTGGGCCATGGGTTGAACATGCCTGTCTTTACGTGTTCCTTCAGCTAATACTACTCTATTTAGTGAATTGTAAAAGAAGCTGTGAATGCTCCAACACTGGAAGTTTTTAAGAAGACACTGGACAGCCATTTGTCTGAAATGGTATAGGGTTGGACTAGATGACCTCCAAGGTCCCTTCCAACTTTATTATTATTATAAAGTAAATTTCCCTTCATGGATCACTGCCTTGTCATGGCGAAGGGGCTTGTGCAGCTCAAAGAATCTATTAGCTTAAGCCATGCAGGGCCACCTAAGATGTGGAGAGTTCTGACAAAATGTGGTCTCCTGGAGAAGGAATTGGCAGCCCACTCAGGTATCCTTGCCAAGAAAACCCCCATGGACAGTACCAAAAGGCTAAAACATATGACATTGGAAGATGAGTCCCTCAGATCAGAAGGTGTCCAATATGTTACTGGAGAAGAGCGGAGGGCAATTACAAGTATCTCCAGAAAAAGTGAAGCAACTGGGCTAAAGCCGAAAGGACGCTCAGCTGTGGATGGTGGTGAAAAGAAAGTCCAATGCTGTAAAGAACCGTATTGTATAGAATCTGGAATGTAAGATCTATGAGTCAAGGTAAGCTGGATGCGGTCAAATATGAGATGGCAAGATTGAAGATTGACATCTTGGGTATAGTAGACAGGAATGGGCAAATTTAATTCAGGTGACCATTATATCTATATTACCGTGTGCAAGAATCCCTTATAATAAACGGAGCAGCCCTCATTGTCAATGAAAGAATGGGAAAAGCAGAACTGGGGTACAATCTCAAAAACGACAGAATGATATCATTTCGAATCCAAGGCAAACTATTCAACATCATAATTCAAGTCTATGCCCCAACTACTGATGCCGAAGAGGATGAAGTTGACTGGAAAAGATGGAAGGCAAAAGGAGAAAGGGATGGCAGAGGATGAGATGGTTGGATAGTGTCATCGATGCAATGGTCATGAATTTGGACAGACTCCAGGAGACAGTGGAGGAAAGGGGCCTGGCATCAGACATACCTTTGTGACTCAACAACAACAACAACAACAACAGATAAACTTGAAGCATTCTAAATTTTCAGTGCCTTACCCAATAACTGGCCAGGAATGAGAAGCTCGAATGTTGAAGCCAGTTTTAGGAATTATCATAGAAGAGATTATAGTGATGAAAAGTGGGGCTAACACTCAAGTTCACCATAATAGACTAAATTGCAGAGGAATTAAAATTACTATTTTTTGTGTGTATGTGTGCAATTAGTTTTTGTATTTCCACCTGGATGAAACCCAGTGGCCTCTCTTGTATAGGGCCTGTAATGTTTGAGATGAAATTTCAATGCATGAAAATACACTTTGAAAATGCCTGCTACACATGTCAGGAGAAATTGAATTAATATCCTTTTCTGGCTCCATGTTAATTTTAGTTTTTGATATTAGAAGACAAAATAACCTATGATTTTTGTTTCTTATGGCTTGCTGAATCTCTGCCCAGGATTCTTGGGCACATTTGTTCTTTTTTCCCTTTGAGAGCATGTTGCATCTCCTTTTATGCTCATGATAGTATCATTTTGCAAAAGACACATTTTATTAAAATTCAATGGCCCATCCCTCATTATATATTTTGCTACTTCTTAACCAAAACAAGCGTATCTTTGCACATCTGGATTGGTTATTTGTAACTTTTCACAAAATATACTTTTGCTTGCCATATTACTTCACAACATAATAACATTAACATATATGACGCCTGAAGATTATCATTATAATCCAGCCTGCTGGCACTAGAGCACATGCTCCAGGTTTTCAGGAGCATATGTCCTATTTCAGTATAGGCAGTTCCAATAGTCATGGTCCTGCTTTTATTGTGCACAGATTTCTGTTCTCATCTTTGCTTGGACTATGGAGCCATGGATGTATTGGCTTCAGCAAGTCATTGCTTTTGAGCCTAAAGTAAATTACAATTCTTAATGTGTGAAAGTACATTAAAAAATGTAATCAGCATCAAACCCACAGTTTAGCACAGGACTGAAGTTCAACTAAATGAACTGTAAAAAATTTAACATTAACACAACAACATTCAAAATTATGGAATTATCGTAGCTTCCTATGGAATTTAAAGGCAATCTGCAGTGGGGAAGTTTGAAATACATTTACAAGGATATTACAAAGATGCAGACTGTGTCTCACACAGAAATATTCTTTTACTGGATTCAGGGAGATGAAATTGAAACACCTTATAGAAGAAATCATATAAGAAGGGAAGTAAAAAACTCAGGAGACAAAGAAAAAAAAAGAGAATTCTCACCAAGAAAAGGAGATGGGCTTGGTAGCCTTTCACCTACAGAGCTATAAAAATCCTGATGGTTTAACTAGCATGATATCCAGCCAGAGGTAGGTAATGTATATAGAAATGCAGCCATAAAGCTTTTTATAAACTCAGCAACTTTACTTGCACAGTACAGGATAACAAAATAAAATCCAAGACAGACACCAGACCATATGTGCAATACTGTTTTATGGCACACCCAGGATGACTATACAATTGTGCATTTAATACTTTTTGCCAGTCTTTTCAATTCAGTTCCAATTATTCAGAAATAGCTTAGTTAAAAAGAATCCCTGGAACAGGGGTGTCAAACTGGCGGCCCATGGGCTGGATGTGTCATGCATAGGCCACGCCCACCCCGGGTCCACAAAGGCAAAAAACGACACGATATGTCATGTTACGTCACGTCACATGATTGAGTTTGACACTGTGCCCTAGAGGTTTGGTGCTGCTTCAAGTGAAGCAACAGCTTCTGGATCTTTCCACAGAGAAAATGCGAATGAAGGGTGAGACTTGCTCAAAATCAAAATTGTTCCACCCAAAAGAACATTTGAATTACTATTCTCAGCTGGACACCATTTACTTCTATTTTCTTCTGAAAGTACACACTTATGTCATTGATGAATAAGACATGGATAATGGCCATATGAAACTTTCAATTTTCTCTCTATATTTTTTTTGAAAACTTAATAACTCAATCATGTTGCATTTAAATATTAAAATAGTTATTCCAAATATGGTTGTGTTGCAAATGTATAATAAACATGAAAGCAGGAATGCAGATATTTATGTCCCCAATTGTATGTTTAAGTTTAGCATATTTAAGCTCTTCTATCCAGCTGTCTGACTTTATCAATTCCCATAAAAATTGTTATAAGTGACTAGGCCAGGGGATATTAGATCCTAACAGGCTGAACATTTCCACTTTCCAGGTCTCTATGGATAAAATCAAAGATTTCATATGTGATTTTTCTCACAATTATATATTGATATTCTGAACTTGGTATTTCCATTCCAGTCTTGATGACTTGACTAACTGTAGTTGGTTATTGGTCAAGGCCAAGACTAATGCTAAGAGGCAGTGATTTGCTTATCAATACATTATTTACAATTGACATAAATATATTAAATTTCTTAATCATTTAGGTATTTTTATTCCATGCCTAGTTTTCAAATTATTACATGAAATATTAATAATATATAAATATATTTCTTTGGTTATTAATAGATGGATCTCTGTAACCTTACCATTTGGGGTGAAATAATATTCTCAAAATATTAAACGTTACTTTATATTTTTACTTTATTTATTTTATATTTTGGAAAATATTTTCAAAAACTCAATTTTCCATAAATTTCCATAAAAAAGCAGTACATTTCTGTTGCGGTTCCTTTGTTCTGAAAATATCCATGGAAAAGATGTAGTTGTCAGTTATTTCAGACTTGAATGATACATATTTTTTGACTAGCACTAAGTTTTGTTGGGTGTTTTTACTCAGCATAAATTCTTCTTCCTCAGCTTTGTTGGAATATTCATAGTTAATACCATTAGTTAAATGGCTTATTTGGGTTTATGTAACTGATTAGAGATATAATAACTTATATCATTCTTGCATTCATTCAAACATTTTTATTATATTAATTACTGATAATTGTATGTTGATTACTTTTGTCACGCTAAATTGATATTATGACCTATTATGACTAATTACAGATTTGCCATATAGAATATCTGGAGTTAATCTTCACAACAGTTAGAGATGCTTTCATTACAATTTTATTCAAATTGTAATTCAATTTAAAGAAAAAAAAATACAATATTTTTTGTATTTTTGTATTTAGTATTTTACACACAAAAAACTGTGGGAAACTGTACAGGCAAAAGTCTTCCAATCATCCAGCTATGGAATGAGTAATTGTTAGATCGCGCAGGCAGTAAGACACGAGTCGAGTGACAGTCAGCTCTCGGTTTATTGGCAAGGCATAAAGTAAATCCGGACTGCATCTGGGCCAGGGGAGCCCTCTTTTATGGGATTCCCCTGGCTTGTAATCACACAATTCCATTGGCTGGTAAGACCCCGTTGCTAGTTAGCCAACCAGCAACGGGCATGAAACTGTATGCAGATGGAGAAGGGCAATCACCCTTAATGGGTGATCAGGATGCGCATAGGGATTAAGGAAGGGGGAATACAAAAGAACACAACACCCCTCCCCTCAAAGTTCTTGCTATCGTCCTTGGTGAATAGTGGTTACATAGTCCTTCAGATATGTGGGAGGCCGATGCCCTCGCGTTGATCGGCGGGGAACTGTGTGTCTCGGTTCAGCTCTTGCCTCGGTACTCTTCCCTCTGCGTGGTTGTCCTTGGGCCACTGCAATGGGTCTCGCTTCTCGAGGTGGTTGACTGACGGGTGGAACCAATGGCCAATACTCGTCCC
>NW_015386112.1:764143-810625 GCF_001527695.2 Protobothrops mucrosquamatus | reverse complement strand
CAGCTGCGTGTCATCAGCGTACTGATGGAAGTCATCAGCGTACTGATGGAAGCATTCATGCTCTAAACCAGGGGTCCCCAACCCCCGATCCGTGGACCAGTACGAGGCCGTGGCATGCCAGCAACCAGTCTGCAGGAACAAGCAAAGCCTCATCCGTGGGATATAGGCAGCACCCGAAACCACGCCCCCTCTGGTCTGCAGAAAAACCTCTCCACGGAACCGGTCCCTGCTGCCCAAAAGGTTGGTGACCTCTGCTCTAAACCACACCTCTACACACCTCTTCTTTTCATTAACTGCTTGAACCTAGAAGAAGGTGGTTCTGGGCATCAGCCTCACTAGGCAGACCAGAACATGAAATCAACTTCACAGGTTGGCTAAGATTAAAGTTATTGTGGTTGGATATAATAACAGAATCTTATTAGTCTGATTGTATTGTATCCTGTCTCCTTCTTATAGTTCAGTCAATTAGGGAAGTGTCTGAATTATTTCTGAACATTATCTGGACATTATGGTCCTAAAAAAGCTTCAGCCCCTTTCCCCTAGACCAGTGGTTCTCAACCTTTTTAATGTCGCGACCCCAACCGGTCGTAAGTCGAGGACTAAACCGGTCGTAAGTCGAAGACTACCCAACCGGTCGTAAGTCGAGGACTTTCCCTGCCCGGGAGCGCCGCGCATGCATGGTTCCGCCCTCTGCACCGGCCGAGGCGTAGCTGGCAAGCGGCAGAGATGGAGCAGGCCGACCACCAGCTGGTCCAGCCCAAGGGAGGTAAGGCACCTGCCGGAAAAGGAGAAAAAAATGGCGGACAAAAAAAATGGTGGACAGCCTTGCTTGGCGACCCCCATGAAATGGTCGATTGACCCCAAATGGGGTCCCGACCCACAGGTTGAGAACCACTGCCCTAGACAATGGAACTTGCATGCCTCCATCCAGGTCATCTTTCTTAATCTCTGCCCTGGAAAACCTCCTGAGAAAATCAGGATGTTCAGTGGAGAGGGAATTGCTCAAAACTAAGCTTATGCCCTAAGATTAAAGTAACAGTGCCCCTTCCTCTCTGTACTATCACTACATACTGTGTTCAGTGGCATTCCCTGTCCATGGAGGCTTTTAGAAAATCACAGATGGCTATAGAAGTTCCCTCTTGATCTCATTAACTTATCTGGGTACTTTTGCATATCACCCATCACAGGAAAACTAAGAAGAATGATACCAACATCAGTAACGTGCCCAACACATTATAAGAATTTTTCCTTTTGTAAGTTTTGTAAACTTAAATGATGTGTTATACCATATACCTAATTATCTTTGTACTAGCAGCTCTTCATTTGTGTAAACTAAGAAGCTGGACTCTGCTAAACTCAGTTCATCAACCCCAGAGGAACCACTGTTTATTCTTTCTGTAGGACATTAACTCTGTGGAGAAAGAACCTGACTATCTTCTGCATTAGTTCATATTTCTCTCAGCAGCGCATCCTCAAAGAGCCACTGTTTTCTTGCAACTGACCACTCTGAAGTTTTTATTTTCCTTTGGGAGGTCCCAGTTGTTCAAAAGTTGAGCAGTTGACAGCTGCTTGGAACATACTACAAAAGGATTCATAGCCAGCAGCATTTCTATCTCTTCATCGCTTTCGTCTTAGAGTGGATTAAGTCTCTGGCCGCTACTTACGGCTGCTATTCATGACATTGCTAGTGTTATTATGACCTTTTTCTCTGTTGTTGCTTCATCTGATATTTGCAGGATGGTGGGTCATTTTTCCTTTACATGGAATGGGCTTATGGCAAATAGAAAGGGCTAGATAGAACCTTAACCATGCAAGGCCGTTGTCCTATCTCCTGCACTTCTTCTTAAAACTATACTTAGAGGAAGGAAATAAATAGAAGATCCTGAAGATATCCTTCTTTTGTATTTATTCTCTCACTTCTTGGGTCAAAAATTAATGAGTTCCTGGCAATGAAGTCAGATTCTGAACATATTGAATCAATGGGCATGTTTAATTAGAAATTGATTTCTCAATGGAAATGTGATCTCTTTTTTTTCCTTCCAACTCCCCAAGAGGAAGGGGTCAACTTATTCACCAAAGCACCTGTAGACAGGACAAGAAACAATGGATGGAAACTAATCAAGAGGAGAAGCAACCTGGAACTAATGAGAAACTTCCTAACAGTGAGGACAATTAATCAGTGGAACAGCTTGCCGTCCAAAGTTGTAAATTCTTCATCACTGGAGGTTTTTAAGAAGAGACTGGACAGTCACTTATCTGAAATGGTATATGGTCTCCTTCTTGAGCTGGGGGTTGGACTGGAAGACCTCAAGGGTCCCTTCTAGCTCTATTCTGATTGATTGAAGAGTAAACAAGTAACTGTTTATTTAATCACCTATCCATTGTGAAAACAGAAAATGAAAGACGGAAGAGTTGTGGTTAGATCTGTTCTAGTAATCCTTTGTAATTATCCTCTTTCCTTCCCAGCTCATAAGGCTGAATAGAGATATGTACAGTAGAAAATTGGCCTGCTGCTTTTGTGTATCTCTTGAAATTGTTCTTATAATTGTAACTCCTGGAATCGTTCTAGTAATTCTACTAATAATAACCCTCCGTTTCAGTTTATCATGTTAAATATGCAAAGCTTTGCAGTACTAAAAATTGATGACCCATTTTTATAAAACTGGCTTTTCTCAGTTCTGAGAACAAAGAATTGCCAGCAAACAACATTATTCTCATTTCTTATTGAATATAATTTCTAAGGAAAAAGAAGTCATAGAATTCTTCATAAAATTCTATATAAATGCTATAAATACTGAATCACCATCATATAGAACTAATATGGTTATTAAACAGCACAGGGAGAGTTTGAAAAATAGAAGTATGCACCATTTTTTCATTATGATATTTTAAGTTACTACTCTCTTCTCCCACTCATCTCTATAGTCTTTTAGGTAGATTATGCAGACTAGACATTTTGAATGATTTCTATCCTGAAAAGTGCCCAACGTGACTTAAGAGTATGTGGGTTAAAAACTTTCTGGCTTTCTCCTTTATATTTGGTAGGTATATTATCAATATTTTTGGCTAAAATATTCTGAATATTTAATTTCTCAACATTTTTTATTATTTTATTATTTATGACTCACCAAATACTGTAAAACCACTAAATGCCTTCTGTGTTGTGGGTGTCTGATATTGAAGAATCCAACCCTTTTACCTTGCATATATTGGTAAAACAAAAAGGATGTAGGAGAAGGACAAGCAGAGCCTTGAGAGTCAAGAGAGGAATCAGTCTAGACTTCCTACAAGCAGTCTAAATCCAAGCCCTCTTGAATTCCATTAACTCTTGTCTAGAGTCAATTTAATGCTGACCATTGACTAGATTCTTGTGTATAGGCATGAGCAATAAATTATGTTAACTGGAACTTGGCATTTAGACCTGATTCTTTGTGCCTGACAGCTGAAGGAAAAACATACATCTTTGATAGATTCTGCCCTTCCTCTTGTTTCAGTGGTATGGAGTTGCATTATTCCTTTAATATTAACACAAATCTAGGAAAGCATTATGGAGCCTTTTCTCTCAACATACAATATTTTTCTAGATTAGAGATCTGACATCAGATTCAAGGGCTGTGGACACTTCCAGGATAGAAGCTTATCTTATCCTTGGGAAAAAGAAGACACCCACCAAAATAACAAATCTTCCTGCACAAACCTGGGTATAAATGTAACAAGGAAAGGATAAAGGCACATAATTTTATATATAATGTGCATGACAATGTACTGGCAAGGTAAAGATTGATTTATCCATCAACTGTCAATCCCAGAAAACTCTCAAGTAGAGTAGATTAGGATAGATAAGTGATTCTCAGTTTCAAAAAAATAGGAAGGGAGTCCATCTAGGTGAGATTTTACGGCTTTTTTTTAAATACACTGAAATAATAAAGAAGTGGTCTGAGGTTTTTCTTGATTCAAAGACATCATCCAAGATATGTATGATTTCAGTAGTGATGGGAGTCTTTTCTCCACCTTGGGTGGTGATATTTTTTCCTGGACTAGGAAAGCCTGGTTATAGTTATCCAATATCCATGTTCTAATAACCTCACAACCTTGTTATTACAATGGAATCTGTATAGGACTGTCTTTAAAGCTAGTTCAGAAGCTGTACATGGTACAGAAAGTCAAATTGTTACGTAGAATAATTAAATGAGAAAATGTGAAACTGATAATCCAGTGACCACCTGTGAATAACCAGATCTACATCAATATTTTGATACTAGCTTTTAAAGCATGAAATTAATTAGAGATCAAGAAATTAAAACAAGACTCGCCAAAAGACCAATTGATACATATACTGAGACTGGTCGGGGATCCTGTGATTTGGTCCCACTTTAAGTCAACTTATGAAGTGACCCAAAATAATGGTGAAGAAATTCAGTCCTGGAAGGTTGAACTCTAGATGCCCACAACTCCATCAAATTTTAGATAATGACTAGAAACACATCTGTTCACCTGTAATCCTAACTATTATTGCTTTGTGCATTATCCTGGACCCTTCTAAGATGGAGGAATATCACATTCTAATGAAATCCTATTATGAATTGCACTAATTTGTTTCTTTTAAAAAGCTGCATAATAATCTGTAATAAGCACACACTGATACTGATCATGTTTGTGGGACATATTTTCTTAAAATGCATGTGTCTAAATAGATAACATAACGCCATCTGAGTATATATATATATATATATATATATATATATATATATATATATATATATATATATATATATATATATATATATGAATGACTCTGAAACAATCTTCCACCAGAAGAATTTATTCCATGTCCAAGTTCCCCTCTCTTGAGAACAACCATTCTATTTTTGAGCAAACTTGGTTGAATAATGAATTTTGCAGAACTTAAGTTATAGAAGGCTAGCTTTCCTATGAATAATATCTGCTAGGACACACAGTCAAGAATGTTAAAAACACTAAATGGCTTAACTTTCACCAGAGCCAAAACTTCTATCTCAGCAAGAAGATATGGCTTCTTACTATATTGATGGGATAAAATAAAATGGAGGACAGCAAACTTCAAATTTCCTTTTAGTTAAGTTTCTTCTGTTATTTTAGGCCCGTCATTACTATAACTCTTGGAATAATCTCTGATACAGAGTTGTTGTAAGGATAAAATGTGAGGCAAGAGAGAAAAACAAAACAATATTCCTACAAAGAAATAAAATAGAGGACATTGAGCTTAATTCAAGGCCTCCCATTGACCATTTCAACTATATTGTTAAATAATTATTAGAAGCTTTTCAACCAATCAGCATTTTCATTTGTACACTGGCATAGCCAATTGTTTAGGACATTTCCAACAAACATGTCATATGGATTATTGATATGCCCAGGATGATAAATTTCTGAATCTATTTGTTCATACAAGGACACAGTCTATTGGAATATCAATTAAAAGAGTCTTACTCCATTTCCTACAAAGCAATATCCATTCTACTGTGTACACTAAGCATATAATGAACATATGGACATGATCATGTTATTCAGACTATTGTGGCTGCTACAAATCAATGGAAATGTAAATTATAGGTGTGACTTTGCACTGATAGTTAAATTCAATGCATCTTTAGACTAAATATCTGAATTATAATGACTAAACATGGATAAAGACATTTTTTCTATAATAGGTAGAGGATTGTCAATCTACTCTTTGCTGTCCCCCTAAATGCAAAGCCAAACAAATTAGCCCTGGGGGGGATCCTTCTTAGCTTTTATGGCACAATAAATTCAAACATTGTTAATGCTACCTCACAACAGCTAAACAATACTTTATTTGATATTTGCTTATCAATATACAAATGTACATGTAACTGCATTCATGTGCATGAATAACCACAATATAATGCTTAAATGGGTACTGAATATTTTTGTTGACAATTATTCATATATTTATTGCACATATCTAATATCTGTGCAGTAAATAGATGAAAAAATATATTATCTAATACACAAGTTAATACTGATGAAAACAGCAATTCTATTGTCTCAGATGTCTCTGAATGTATACCTGGCAGTTTGGATATCTTGGAGACAATTTTGTATAGCCTACTCTAGTCCCCAGGCAGATACTCTATCATCCAGAAAATAAATAAACATCAATAAAATACAAAAAGGTATACCGCTATCTGTAAATGTCCACCATGTTAACATCAGATGCAAAAAAAAACAGAAGAAGAAGAAGAAGAAGAAGAAGAAGAAGAAGAAGAAGAAGAAGAAGAAGAAGAAGAAGAAGAAGAAGAAGAAGAAGAAGAAGAAGAAGAAGAAGAAGAAGAAGAAGAAGAAGAACTACAACTACAACTACAACTACAACTACAACTACAACTACAACTACAACTACAACTACAACTACAACTACAACTACAACTACAACTACAACAATTTGGGCAATGTTGATAGCAAAAAGTCTCTCTCTTTTCTTTTCACTTTCAGAGAAAACATGTTGTTTTAAGCTTGTTTTAAAGGAAAAGAACAGTAGTGTAAATTTCATCCAAAGATTGGCTTGCCAGATCTTATAATTTTATTCCTAAACTCAGACTTTTAAAATTTAGACAAATTGAGTCCAGATGTATGCAGAAAAGATTCTAGGCCACTGTGATCTAGAATGAAAAGGGCTGTAAACATACGATATGCTCAACCCTAAGAATCACATACATGGACCATTCTGTTATGGTGTTATTCTTTACTGACTGGAAGGCTATAGTGTTGGTAGAAGCCATGGATAGAACAATTGAATGGCTGGCTTTACATGCTGGCAGAAGGTATGTAATTTCTGCTCTACCACCTACAGTATATCTGCTGAGGCAAAGTAGGGCACAGTGCAATTATTGTAATTTGTAGATGTCTGCCACTCTATATTTTATTCCCAGGTTTTTACTGTTTGGCAGCTTAAGCTTTCCTTTTCTAGATAAATTCAGGTGCTGCGTGCTCCATGCAGGTATCCTGCACAAGGAAATAGTAGATGTTATATTTTGTACCTTCCCTTGTGGAATAAGTAGTAATTTGTATGCCTGCGTAAATGGATGCCATGGAGTGTAAAGACTGACTGTAGCGATCTTCTTCTACAAGTTTCACAAGTGCTGATGGATTGGAGACAGTAATATCAGTTGCATATTGCATGTGTTTATTTGTGAAACATATCTGCATGCTGCCACAATAAAAAAAGACTCTCAGAAGTTCGTATAAAAATATAATATAAAACAAATCCCATGTAGACATTTTTTTAAAAAAAGTATCTTTTGGGGCTAATGAACAGTCTCCTAAAATGGCTGCCATACTGTGTATGCCAAACACAAAATAGCTGCATTTATCTGAAGACAGATAAAAGTTTCCTTTCTCCTCGCTTTCATCCCCCCCCCCAAAAAAATGGAAATGTCATCACATTTCCAAACAAGCTAAGGGCTACAAATATCCAGAATGGTGAGGTGCTAGCTGTTGCTTTGTGACTGTTTTAACAAATACAGCACGGGAAGGAAATGCTGGGTTTTCCTTTATTAAAGAAATATATATATTTAACTGGGTGAAACTGACAAGACTTCTGTCAAGTTCGCTTCTAATCCAAGTGATAGAAATAACTGTAAAACTGTGGTTGTTGCTTTATTTCGGCATTCTTCAAAAGACACTTCCAGAGAAGGGAGTTCTCTTGGCACAAATGAAAGGAAAAGGAGCAAGGGAACCTATCCATTGGGGTCCATATTAACTGCTATCTGGACAGAATGTTAGGTCATCCTTATAGTCAGAATGGAAGGAAAAACTGAAAGAGAAGACAAATTTCTTAAGCTGGTTTCATTTCCAGCCATACGGAGAACAAGAAGCTGAATGTGGCAGTGCAGAAAAACCCAGGAAAGTATTCCAGATCATCAGATTCTTTTTAATGAAACAAACAAACAAACCTAGATCTGTTTTCATTATTTTCCTGGAAGTACAATGTTAGCATAAATTCCTTGAAAATATTCACTAGTGTTGTTGTTTTTTTCTTTTTAAGTAGCTTTCTCTGACATGGCCCACAGATATTAGTGGATTCCGTTCACTGACACTATTCTTCCTGACTCCAGCCCATGAAGTCTGTTCTGGGAGATCTTGTAAATACACTCTCAAAGAAATCTGGGACCTCACACTTTGCTTACCTTAAGCCCTTTCTGCTTAAGGTAAAGCTTTGAATTTTATTTTTATGGCTGTTGGGTTAAAAATATACATTTATTTCAGATGGGGATACTGAAGTCTATGAAGAAGAAGTTACAAAAGTGGTAAGAAAAATTATGCAGAAGAAAGTGAACTCCTGCTTTTCTGATACCTTTCACATTGAAAATATCAGTTCACATACACTACATTATTTAATTAAAGTCAGAACACATGGAAAGGTAAGGAGTAAGTAATTTTTTTTGGAACATCACCCATTATTGTATCCTGAAGGAGAAAAAGTGCCTTTGAAACATAATTCTACTCTTTGAAATTGAATATATATATATTTCTGTCTTAAATTCTCCCTAAGCTTCATTTTTATTGTTCACATGCAAACAGATTAGATTCACAATCTACACTTTCTGTTATGCAGAAGTGTAAACAGAATGATTTAGGGACTTAAAACAATTGTTGCCAACTTGCCACATTCCATAAACATGCTGGCTTGCAATACGGGAAGCTATAATCTCAAAACATCAGCTATGGGGCAGGTTGAATGGGATCTTCCCTGCCGCTCTCTAAACCGAATACTTTATCTGCAAACTAAACCACTTGAAAATGATTTGCTTTGGTGGGTCACTTTCTGGCAAACAATTTGCAAACTATCCACATCACCCCTTTTCTGGCATTCTAGTCTATAGGGCAATCTGTCAGAGTATAGGCTTATAGAGTGGACATGTCCCTAAAGCTGGATATTTGCTGTTGGCTATTTTTCTGGGATGCAGTCCAATTCTACACAAACAATTTTGAATTATTCACAGACTGGTATAGCCAAGGTCCATGAGACTACAATTACCCTAAAGAATAACTGTTTAATTTTTTAAAAAAATACAAGTAACAGCTTCCCAGATTATTTTTGATCTAAACTTTCTAATAACTGATCATGGCACATAAAAGTAAGAGGAATTCACCCCAAAAAGACCCTTTCTTCAGATCCAGAGTTTACTGTAGTACATAAGTCCTCCTGGTTCCACTTTAAAGTTAAGTTTCCTTGGATTTTAGCTCATCTCTTAACAACTACATGGACACATCTAGGCACTTTTTTTGGCAACAGAATGTTAGTGGATTGCCACTGCCTTCTTCCAAGGAATTTTTTTTCAACTTCACAGTCTAGCCTGCAGCCAATTTACATCCTCCTATTCAAGTAATTGTTCTCTATTAGTTTACACTCCTTTGATAACCATTCCCATTTATCAGAAAGGTCTTACCTTTTACTGATTTAAGTAATCAGTGAAAGCAGAAGCCTTGCTTTCCCTTTTTTACCAAGTTCAATTCATTCAATTCTCCTTCATACAAATTTTACTTTTTTAATAAAAAAAAAGTTCTAGTGCCCTATTAAGAAGATAATCAATCACTTTAAAATGGAAAGGAGGCTTTTGGCTGCAGCTGTTTCATTTTGAGCATCTCATCTGCTGACAATTCTCACTGTGGTTTTTTTTTCCAACAATCTCAGATCTGAGTGACGCTTTACTTGGCCTCTCTTCTCCGAATCCATTTGTTTCTAAGCTATTATGAGCCAGCATTCAGTGTCAGATCAGTATGAGGGCCCTGGTGAGCTGCAGTACATACACAGAAACATGGTTAAAGAATGACCTTATAAACCACCCTTTGGCGGCACAGTTATTTCATAACTAATTGCCTTGTACTGATCACAGATATCAGCCATATCTTCCAAACGGCTAGTTAAGTCTATATATGGTCAGAAGATTACAGCCCAGAATATTTATTTTGTTCTGCTAAAATCAGATAGCTTTGTACCCATCTCTTATTCCAGTGGATTGGAGCTAGATTGCTTTGCAGAAGGTTGATTTCCTAGAGAATTAAAAACTCATGCATTCTCATCATTACTTGTGTCGACAATCATAGGCAAAAAAAGATGTAGAAGGAAGGAAGGAGAGAGAGAGAGAAAGAGAGAAAGACAGACAGACAGACAGACAGAAAGAACGAAAAAAAGAAAAAAGAAAGAACGAAAGAAAAAAGAAAGAAAGAAAGAAAGAAAGAAAGAAAGAAAGAAAGAAAGAAAGAAAGAAAGAAGCAATAAACTCACTTCTGTTTCAACCATCCCAAAGATGCTTTTCAAAAGGCAACCAAACTTTCTTGTTTTTTTCCCTTGAAAACATTTTGCTTTTCATTCAAGAAGCTTCTTCAGTGAAAATGTTTCACTTATCCAAGAATGAGAAGCGCAATGTTTTCAAGGAAAAAAACAAGAAAGTCCAATTGTCTTTTGAAAAGCACCTTTGGGACAACCAAGACCTGGATGATTAAGAATCTCTATAGACATTTCTATTTCAAGTAACAAATGCTAATTCAGGTCCACGTTTGCAAATTCACCATCGCCAGAGACCTATTATGTAGTTTTTAACAAATGTACATCTTTGAAAACTCAACTGTACATAGAATTCTACTTTCTTTCTTTTTTACGATATAACAAGTTTTCACAAATGTTTACTGAGGTTATTGAGCCATATTGCATTATCCCAGCGTGATTTCCAATTTTGCTTGAAAGATGAATGTATGAAATCAAGACATTTAGACAAATTCCAGTGCCAACTCATCTGTCTCATTACCTCACTATTTCCCTGCCTGTTCCATACAGAGTCCACTATCTGGCCCTCCCAGCATTCATTTTTAACTTTCTGAGGCAATTCTTCACTTCTGTTTTTCTCTTTTTACATCTATAAACTTTTTGTGTTTTAGTTAATTTGCTCAAGTCAGGTTAACAATAACAAAGGGTAACGGTCCAATAAAATAAAACAGAAAAGTGTGCTACAATAATTATATCTGCTGATTACGGTATGACATTACTTTAGCTGATCCTTGCCAGTTAGATTTAAAAAAAAACTCTCAGAAGTATATCTTCTAAAACCCTAACCCTAAAATTATACTAAGAGAGCCAAGGAGGTCAACTTGACCTGACTTTTGGATTAGTAACTGACAGTCTTATTCTACTGTCTAAAGATGTTGCTTTCCCCACAAACTCAAAAACTACCGTTTATTCCAAAGCTCAAGTCAAATCATAAGGAATACAGCAGTGTCTCACTACACAATTCCACACAGAAATTATTTGGATTTACTTCTGCTGTGTGCAGAATTATGCTCTTCAGTACATTCCAGCTTTTCTATGCTTGCAGAACGTTGTCAAAAAAACCAGAAGGACCTCTGACCAGTTCACTTTGCTATAAGGGAGCTGTCCATAGCAAAACTGTATTACACTTCACGCATTTTAGCATCTGGCTGGTGCAGTAAAATTCTAAAAAAGATACTAGAGGGAGCCAAGGACTATGGGACAAGGACCAAGAGGTTTCAGTGATTTAAAAGCATTAAAAACAATGGATTAATAAAGGATTGAATAAATAAAGGAAAGAAGCCAAGTACTAAATGATTCCCAAACAAATGAAGTCAAGTACTGGGGAATCACTAGGTTTTGTCATTTGAAAGCACTAAGAACAATGGATAAATGTTGAATATTGACAAGAGAGAAAATTCATCCACACACACAGGTAGTTCTTGACTTTCAACCACAAGTGAGCCCAAAATTTCTGTCGCTAAGTGAGACATTTGTTAAGTGAGTTTTGGCCCATTTTACGACCTTTCTTGCCACAGTTATTAAGTGAATCAGAGCAGTTGTCAAGTGAATGAGGCTTCTCCATTGACTTTGCTTGCTTATCAGAAGGTCGCAAAAGTGGATCACATGATCCTGGGACATTGCAGCACTCATAAATATGAGCCAGTTGCCAAGCATCTGAATTTTGATCACGTGACCACAAGGGGATGGTCGTAAGTGTGAAAAACGGTCATAAGTCACTTTTTCAGTGCCGTTGTAACTTTGAATGGTCACTAAATGAACCGTTGTAAGTTGAGGACTACCTGTATGACTAAAGTCTCAAAAGCAAGCTCAACATTTATGAAACGCTTAATTTTGAAACTAAACTGCAGCGGGTAGCTCATACTCCCTCATACAAAAATCTTTAACTTTGAATGGAGGTTTTGTACTCTTTGATTTCACTTATATTGCCCAAATTGACTTTAGAAATTAGCGCCGTGAAAACCTTTGTTTTTCATTTATTTAGTTCAACTATGTTTCTAGACCACTTAGCTGTAACAAAACCCCTTGAAAATACAGTATATGGCAAAAGCCTAATGAAACATTGAAGCCAAAATCCAAGAGTGCAGTCTGCATCTTTTTCAGTGCCATTGTAACTTTGAATGGTCACTAAATAAACTGTTGTAAGTCGAGGACCACCTGTGTCTGGCTAGGTCTATGCAACAGTAATTCTAGTTTCTTTGCATTCTAATAAGCTATTATATACATCTCCTAATTTACTATGCAGATAGAATATATAGTACTATGTATGGCTTAAAATTTGACATTTTGAGAATCAACCTTTCACTATTTTATTTCTAATCTTGTCATTGTAACAAAAATTTAAAAACTAAGAAGTTAAAAACATAAATATAACAGGTGTGTGTGTGTACGTTGTGTGTATGTGTGTGCATGAATACAGTCTATTCAAACTATTCATATAGTTTCATATACTGCATATTTGGTCTCAATATATTGGCTATTTTTATACCACCAGCTTGAAATCTCTAGCTTTCTCTCCATCTGTTCCTTCAGTTTTGCTGACTGTTCCGAAACCAGTCAGTAATTTGGGAAGCAAAATGCATGAAGCAAATAATCTAAAAATTAGTGAAGATGAATTAATTGTCACAATGTATTCAAATTGCAGAAACTGGAATTACAAATTATGAGAAAGTAGTTTAATATTTTTGCTCTATTTGACTGCCTCTTCTGCATCTATCAGATACCTGCACTTAAAAGAGAAACTTGGCAATAACAAAGTATCTAATTTGCCAACACAGGAAACCTCTGGAAAGTAGTGCAAAAAACTAACAATTTCCTCTTCCAGCAGAAAATTTCATAAACTTATATCTTAATCTAACATTTGGGCTACATAAATCAATTGGTCTGAACTGCAATGGTGAAAATATAACAAAATAAATTATAGAACATTTTTTGTATCCTTGAAGATGATTTTTCTGCTTAACTCAAATGGTAAGCCAAAAAAAAATATCCAATTTTTTGGATTTATATAACCTCCCTCTTGTTTAATTGAAGCAAAATCCTAAACAATGCAAAATAACTTTTATTGAATTGGACATAAGTTATGCAAGTTAAATATTATTTTGTAGGTTTTTTTGGTACAAAATAGCTTAAGGAAGAGACCTCTGTGACCTTCCCCCCCCAAAAAAATACCTCTTTACTGATTTTCATCAATATTGCATGAAAACACCACCTTAGGCTTTCCCCCATCATGATGATCCAACATTCAGGTTTTGTTTTATTAATTCTTTTAACCTAATTATGTAATCTATTTTTAATGCTGTGCCAGAGGCCTGTATTTTGACATTTGATACCACTCTCATTTTGGCCCAGCTTCCTAGATTTGCAATTGTTAAGATTGCACAAAGAATGTAACCCATTTATAGAAACATGCTAAAGAAGAAAAACTGTCTGATCAGGAGCAAAGTTTCACATCAGGGTCTGCCAGGACGAAATGGAACAGCAGGCAAATACATTGTTGTATGCTTAAATTCAACAGGCAGTGACAAAGATGGTTTTTATGCATTTCTCATACTTCGGCTTCTCTCTGTGCAGGCCAAACCATTTCACAGTTAACATCATTTCTTATTCTTAATTATGGTTATATGATGCTTTATAAAAAAACATTCATGAAGGTGGGCAAGGAGGGATAGATTACATAATGATTTGTTGTAAGAATGGGCCAATATAAGATTTTTATCAGATATCATTGATCACTTCTATCAAGATCTCAGAAAACAGACATAGGAGCCCAGAATTGTACCAATGACAATCAACATAGCTATAATGTAAATTGAGGAATGAAAGGTGAGAAGAGATCAGGGGAAGCAATTTTGTTCTAGGTCAGTCTATTGGCCCACAGCAATAGCAATAGCACTTAGACTTATATACCGCTTCACAGTGCTTTACAGCCCTCTCTAAGCAGTTTCCAGAGTCAGCATATTGCCCCCAACAATCTGGGCCCACATTTTATCAACCTCGGAAGGATGGAAGGCTGAGTCAGCTTTGAGCCCTGTTAGGATTGAACTCCTGGCTGTGGGCAGAGTTTGTCTGCAAAACTGCATTTTAACCACTGTGCCACCAGGGATCTTATATTGCCCATTTTGACTAGTAACAATGTCAAAGTCAGAATCTCTCCCATATTTTTAACTGAAGGCATCCTATATTGTGTTTGGGACTGTTTGGGAAAGACCAAACGTGAAAAATACTGTTGTTTTTCTTCTTGAGGTGAAGGACCAAAGGACATCTTCTGCACTACATGATACCCTAGAATAGTAAAGTAATTTTGGTATCTGACCCTGAAAAGCATCTCTCCCATTCATAGCTAATAAGAATACAATAATACCTTATATATCTATAAATGATGCTTTTTAATAACATCTCAGGTAACCTTGTTATGTGAAGCATGGGCTATGTTTTATCATCACATGCTTGCACCTCCATTTATGTATAAATCTTCCTTTAAGAACCAGGGTTCAGCCTGGGAACTTGGAAATGCTAAAAAATCTATTCATGTAAAAATGCCTTAGCTTCATCATTGAAGCCATGCACATGGTAAGAATCAGAAGTTAAATAAAAAATATAGAACATGATTTCAATGTATCTCTAATTTTGCAAATTAAGTATTTGGCTTAGTAGTATAAAGAGAATGGAGTTATTTCCATAAAGATCAACAGATCTATCAGCTTGCTTGTGTGTTCTCGCAAACAGGTCTTCAATTGCAAACAGATGGTTATTACTCTCCAGTCCGCCATAAACTCAGCAATAATGCTGCACTTCACTTGAAAACACCTTCAGGAATTCTGGCCACTGCTGTGTGATGACAATCATGTTTACGTTCATGTGCGTCCAGCAGGAAGGCATTTGTCTTTTGTGCTGTTATGATTGTTCTTGCTTTATTAGCATCCTTATTAGTAACCACAACTCTTTCTAAAAGCTGCCTTGGCAGCCTGAAAGCCTGGGTTACCTAGCACTCCAGCATGATCAAGCCTGTTCAGTACATGGAGAGAAGCTTCATTTATCATACTCCCATAAAGTATTTTAAGAGAGAGAAATTGTTGTAACTAGAGACAACCCTTTCATACCTGTCACAATTACATAACTGTTATACCCTTCACAGTTCCTAGCATGGATGAACTATAAAGGAATCATTCTCTGGTAACATTTTTTGAAGCCATGGAATAGAGATGACCAATTTATTCCAAATTATGAGACAGATACTAAAAAACATCACACAAGAAAAAAACAGATCAGTTCTTTTGCTGTCCTCCTCTGATTATTTATATTCAGGAAGATTTAACCAAGTAACTAGATTGAGCAATTGTAAAAGTCAGCAGGAAACCCCTGAAATGTTTATGTATTGGCCCATACAAACAACAAAATTGAGTTTAAAATTATGGTTTAACTTTAGCTACTTAAGTCTTGGGCTCATACATTCTTCCTTTGTATGTTCTCTTTATCTAAAATTTCACTTATATTTTCAATCAACCATAGATTAGCATTATAGCTAATTTCTAAATGGAAGTCAATGTATCACTTTTTAGAAGAAGTTGCTTTCCTCAATCATAGCTTGAAGTTGATTTTGTTTCATTAAACCTCAGTTTGTTCCATTTTGGCAATTGCATTAGGCTTTGAATAATTAAAAGGAAAACAAACATTCACAATCACGTTTAGAAGATGCAATACTGCTAAACTTAATTCTAATTTATTTACGGTTAACCAATCATATTCACATTATTTTTGAATAAGGCTACTAAAACCACCTGCTATATACTGTAAACACTCTGTTGTACAAACTGGATAACATTTGTAAATAAAATTACATGTAAGCGTGCTGACTGCTATGCCTTGGCTAATAAATCTGTCCTCCTGCTTTTTCAGTTTTAAATGTATATTCAAGTTCAAATATTAAATTAAGTTTTATCAGTAACTTTCCATCAGAGTAAAACTTATAATTTGACAGAAACGTTTGGAGATATTGTGGGGTACCAATGGATCTGAATTGCAGATGACAGATGTTAAGTGAGGTTTGCCCCATTTTATGACTTAAGAGGTATGCTAGAAAAGGGGTCATCACTGGAAGTTTTTAAGAAGGATGTCAATGCTGCTAACATTGGATGTTTTTGCTTTGACAACAGTTGGAGATGCAACCATTTTCTTCTTATGTTTTACTCTTAGAGTTAGAGTTAGAGTTAGATGATGCTGCGGGGAGGAATGTGCATGAGAGTTTAGCTAGACATAACAATACTGGACCTAGTGCATGAACCAAGGTCATTGAAATAAGTGATGATAAGAATTGGCGGGCTGGAGAACTGGAGAGAAAGCCTGCATTTCAAACTAATTGGAGAATGTGATTTATGACTGCTAATTGGAGGAGGGAATTGTGCTTTGATACTATGTACTCAGAGAAGGGGAATCCAGTTTTTGGCTTTGATTATGTTAGTGCCAAGTCTATGCTTCTCTAATAAAGATTCTTTAAGGTAAACAATGCCTTGAAGTTCTTTGAAAAGTTTCATCTGTCGGAACCATGACAAAGAGACTGAACAGCCATTTTTCCAGAATGGTGTAGGGTGTCCTGCTCAAGCAGGGGGTTATTTTAGAAGACCTCCAAGGCCCCTTCCAACTCTGTTATTCTGTATTCTGTACATATTTTTGATCTACATATGCTTTCATAAACTGCATGTATTGGAATTACTGATATGGCAAAGTTGTATTTGGCAGAATCTTGTGCATGTATGAAATTTGTTTTTAAAAATGAAAACTAGTACTGAATTGGTATGGAACATAATTGTACCTGTAGAAAGATTCCTTCTGAAAACTAATTTAAGACTGTATTAATTAGAAATATTCAGTATCTTGATTCTGTTTTGAAATTCAGTCACTACAAACTGTTCAAAATCAGAGTTGGATGTAAAATTTATGTTGCTCGCAAATGAAAATTCAGGATTTAGCAAAGTAAGTTCAAGTATCTCTTTTTCATAACTACTCTGAGAAGATGTTTCACAGGAAAAATGCTACTTGTGTTCGGAACAATATAGTTAAAATTAGACTTTGGGGGTCAAATTGGGCCAATAGAATGCAAGATCATATTTAAGTGATTTTATTGGAATCTTAAAGGGAATATATTTTATCTAGCTCTTATATGGTCACACAAACATATTGTTTATGTTATGCTTTGTTGTGCTTCCATGCAGGTTAAATGAAAATTGGAATTCTCAAATATTGTGAAAATGTTGTCTTGTGCAAAAAAAAAAAAATGCCATGAAGTACTTGATTTGAAATCTTGCCAGCCTATGTGTGCTACTATCGCAACATTAAATGACTTTTACTTAGGGTGAAAGTTCTTGTGATAAATCATGGAAAAACTGACTTGTGCTATCTTTAGTCACGGTGCTGATTCGCTCTCACAAGTCATTCACAGCTCTAAAAATACAGTTTATATCACCACATTCCTGGAATTCCTTCAGTTCTTACATTCTGATTTAAGTGGCATTAAAGACCCAACTGCAAAGTTCAAGGCTATGGTGCAGTATCTCATCAGAGATTAGCTGTCACCTGAATTCAATACACTGTTTGGAATATTTATTTGATCAGCTCTCCAAAGTTAATACAAAGTATCGTCCTGTATATACATCTAATATCTGGCTATATGGAACATAAGGCTAAAATTATCTTGGAACACGATGATAAAAAGCACAATCTGACTGCATAATAATAAGAAGCATACTAACCACAAGGAAGATTTACATTGGGACATACGCATGCAATAGAAGGTGCTGACCTAGGAAATCAGCCCTGTGGGATCCCAATAAGATCATGCCCCTAGAACTCTATGTAATTATAGATTACTGGTAGGTTGGACAACTGTGTTGCCATTTTTAAATTGATTACCTTAAAATACAAAGGTACCAGCAAGTCAATACATGCTCTCTGGATTTAATTACAAGTTTCCTCAATACTTCATAGTTTAAGCAGAACTAAATGCTTTCTTAATTCCTCTGATAGGGACCAAAAGGTACATTATGTTCTTTATCCCAACTGGCAACTCAACAAAGCTGAGCAATAAAAAGCTTCATTTGTATAATAAATTGTGCTACAATCTAGTACTTAGGCATAAGGTCCTTGAAAACATGTGACCTTTTCTGCACATTTCACTAAACTCAAACCAGATGAACATTTATAGTTCCTCATCTTTCATTCAAATGGCTCAGAGCATCAGTAGTTGGAGGGATTGGTCTCACATAAATATTTGTCATTTCTTTTCCCCAAGTACTGCAGAAGACTCTTTTTTCTCACTAAAACTGTGCTAGGTAGATTAATCTGAAAAACTCTAGATTGGGAGTTATGTTGGTGATGTATAACTTTATCCTAGTGGCTGATGTATAACTTTATCCTAGTGGTGATGTATAACTTTATCCTAGTGGCTACTCCATTCTGGCACTAATGCTCCCAGCTTTTGTTTTTCCCTAGAAGTAGTTTTGGTTAAGAGAGAGTGATTAGCCCAAAGTCATTCAGCTGGCTTTCATACCATAAGGAAGAAGGCTTCTAGTATATCACCTTAGCCATTACATGAAACTGGCTCTCAATCAATATGCTCTACCACACATGCTAATAATCCAAATCAATTAAGGATATTTAAGCCAACAAATTAAAATAATCAGACAGGAATGGCAAAAAGACAGTTGCCACAATAAGAAACTAGAAAAATAAAACAAAACCAATAAAAAAGATGACCAAAAAGAAAAAGGAATCATCAAACAGCTGCTACTAAAGACCAAACTTTTACCAAACAACAAAGAGTAGGAGAATAATTGGACCAACTGGGTTCCCCTCAATACAACTTCCAAAAGACAGGAATCAAAACAAAGAGCACTGTTGAACATTTCCATTTCATGACCAGTTGTCTCTCTTCAGCCAGTCTGGGAATGAATCCTTCAGTTCTGAACAGAAACAAATTAAGAAAAATATACTAGAGCGACTGGCCCTTGTAGAGATCTTAGGCCACTTAGATTAAAAGCCAGCATCATGATACTGAGCCTAGAAACAAATAAGTACAAAATGCAAACATATCAGAAACAGATGTATATCTTTGCAGCTTGGCAGTAGGATGCTGACACATTTATCTACATTTATGCTTATTCTCTGTATGAGCAGCCCCGTGTAAACAGTAATCCAGTCTAAAAATGACTAATGTACATCTTACTGTGGCCAGAAGAGCTATCTTCTCCAGGAACAGAAACTGTATGCTTGTAAAAAGTGCTTCAAGCCATCTCCAGCACCTGATCACCTAGGAACAGTGCTAACGCAAGGAGCAGCCACAAGCTACAAACTTGAATTTTAATGAGGAATTCAATCCTCATTTACCTCTAACTCTGGGTTGGCTAATGCCCCATTCTAATAATATTTCAACCTTATCTGTGTTACAGCTCAGCTTATTTTCCTGCATCCACTCCCCTAATCAAACATCAGGTTCAAGTTTTCTATCGTTCCCTAGGATTTCATTTAAAATGAGACAGAATACAGAGTCCTCTGATGTCGTTTCCAGATAACATCAGCCAATGGTTTGCTATAGAATGCAAAAAGAATAGCATCTCACAGCATAATGGCCAAGGGGTCAAACAGTCAATGCACCAAACCACATTCTAAAGCCTCCCACCATAAGATCACTGGATCCATCTAAATGGTTAATATGACGCCATTGAAGATCTAGCACTGTGAAGCACATTATATGACACCATGTATTGAAAGTATTGAATACTGAGAAGTCCAGAAGACTTCCTCTTTGCCAATTTAATTTGGGCAGGTCATTTATTAAGAGGATAAGATATGGGGTGTCAGGGAAAATAATCTCCAAAGTGAGTAGCATTGACTGCGCTCCTTGAGGCTTATGGAAATGGTACAGTAAACCTCTAAGGATAGGGATAAAGTTAGTAATCACTGCAGAGTGATCCATGAAAAAGATGAATATAAGTAGAAAAAGAAGTAAATCATTATCATCATCATGAGGCAAGTCAACATTATCCAACGTTTCTTTTTCTTCACTATTCCAATCCTCTTGCCAGAACCTTGCCATGCTATTTTTATGAACAAAGAACTTCAATAACAACATTCCTAAAGTGACAGGATACCTCCCCATATTTGTGTGTAAAGAATTGGCTGCCATAGTTATGGTTAACTTCGCTCTTTTTCTCTAAAGATTTAGGAAAAGAACTCACCATTCTTCCTCTCAGCAAATGTAGGGACCTGGATAGAAGAGTCTCTTACTTTACTGAAACCACTGTCTTTGTGAAACAATCCTGCACTTCCACCAACCACATTTTCCTGGTCTGGCAGCTCCTGCTTCATCACAGAATTCATCACCAAACTTCTGTTCCTCTGCTTTGAAAGTTCAGTGCTTCCCAAGAGCCAGCAAAGAGCTGTAAGCAGAAAAGTAATAAATTACAAGATATGGCACTGGAGAAAGAAAAGAATGTAAGAAAAATTATGGTAGGGAAATGATGGTAGGGGTATAGTAAGAAACTAATCAAGGAGAGAAGCAACCTGGAATGAAGGAGAGATTTCCTGACCATAAGAACAATTAACCAGTGGAATGCTTACCTTCAGAAATTGTGGGTGCTTCATCACTGGAGTTTTTTAAGAAGAGACTGGACATTCACTTGTCTGAAATGGCATAGGGTCTCCTGCGTGAGCAGGGGGTTGGACTAGAAGACCTCCAAGGTCCCTTCCAGCTCTATTCTGATAGATAGATAGATAGATAGATAGATAGATAGATAGATAGATAGATAGATAGATAGATAGATAGATAGATAGATAGGTAGGTAGGTAGGTAGGTGTATGTATGTAGGTAGGTGTATGTATGTATGTATGTATGTAGGTAGGTAGGTAGATAGATAGATAGATAGATAGATAGATAGATAGATAGATAGATAGATAGATAGATAGATAGATAGATAGATAGATAGATAGATAGATAGATAGATAGATAGATAGAAGTGCTGCTTCTTCTGTTGTCTTGAAACGTGGGAGTTACCCATGGCAAAGACTTCATTTCCATCTTAATTTGGTTCAGCCAGGACAGTAAATAGTTTTGGCTCCTGCTTCTTCTTATCTTTGGGAATTATAGAACACACAGTCTTGGTTTTGGTGTAAAAAAAAGCTTCCTAGTAATCAAATGTTACGGTAACTAAAGATTCGCAACTGATAGTCATCTCAATTTATCCCTGGCTTCTTTATTACATTTTATTGGATATACTAGAAGTAGCAATAATAATAGGCCTATAGTAGGTAGTTGAGTAAAAGAAGTATGATCCAAGGCTTTGTTCTTAATTATTCTACCTATTCTTCCCATAAACCCTACCAAAATTCTTGCATGGAGTTGAGATCTAGGCCAGCAGAATATCCTTCTTAGTCCATTACATGGACAGATACAAAATTCTGGTTCATCAATTCCAAATTGGAGCTTTTAGGGATATAATATTACAATCACTCAGAATGTCTTGCTATAAAACAATTTGTAACATACTAGAATTACAATAGAAAAATAAAAGTAAAAAATAATATACAATAAATTATAAATAGAAATCATAGATATAATAGTATTAAAAACACTTCTCAGGAAACAGCTACCTTGAACAGAAAAAGTTCACCAACCAGAAATAACTTTTCTGATAAGAATTTGTGTATATTTGACAAGGAGAGCATTTTAGAATGTATTTCCAGACAAAGAAAACAAAATATTCTACAATGTTAGGGCAATCACTAAGAAAACTCTACTCCAAACCTAGGTTTCATCTTAGACAGAACACAGTGAAAAGACTTTTTATGTATATTTGCTATTATTAACTTATAACTTTTACATTCATGTAAAGCTTGTCCAATTTTTTTTAAAAATGTATCAGTGATTATTAGATTCCTAGATCAACTTCTCTATTTTGTTATGTTCGTACCCAAAAGCAGAAAGATTGTTCACCAATGACCAATGGGGAAAAAAACATCCTGTTTCAATCATATCCATCATGATCCACGTAAAGGAACAAAATTATAATAATGAGAGAATTTTCAGACATGTAGGGCCAAGGTATCATATAGAACCAATGTAACTGAGTACTTTAGCTCTATATGAAGAGAGGTTTGTATACAGATACCTGAATAAACACACTGCATACTTCATGTAAAAAGGTAAGCATTCCTGCCTTTATACTCACCTTCATTTTCTTGGATTTGCAAAGATTCCCACAATGAGTACAAACCTCCTGATTACTGGAAACCATACTTGAAATCACTCTCTTGTTTCTCAAACACATTAAAGCAGCACAAAATGCTTCAGTTAGCAATGCCATGATTCTTATCCAGTTTAGGTTGTGCAAAAAAAAAAAAAGGTTTCAGGATGTATAGAGTCATATTGAAGTGCACCTATGTATAGAGTGTATTTATAGTACCCATGTTGGGGACTGTACACCGATACATATTCAAGTAAAGGAAAGGAATGCTTTGTTCCTTTTTTTTTTGTCAAAGTGGGGAAGAGTTTTTGATTCTGTATAGCAGTACTCTTTTAATAATACTCCCCAAGGCAACTTATACATATTATTGCAAATTTCCTGATTTAGGTTTCCATGACTATAACTTTGGTATGTTGTGTATCCAAAAGAATGGAAATCCATCTACAGCTGCGTACACAACAAGCAAAATCCTCTCTCTCTCTTTCCATAATTAATAAGCAGCAAAGAACAAGCAATAACTGTTTATTCTTGGCTTTTTAAATATTCATCTTTCTGAGCAGTTTGGAGCTCTTGGTGTGATGTATCTTTCCAAGAGAAAGTCGGTGATGACAGGACAATCCAGGAAACTGCCTCTGCGTCCCCACACCCTCCCCCCCCATCCAAAGAAATAATGTTTCTGTGGCTGAACATTAAATCTTTGATGAATTAGGCCAGGGCTTTGGTGACGTCTCTGCTGAACTGATATGACAGTTTTATATGGATTATGATTATTTATGTTTGTGAAAAATAGCAAACTCGAGCCAGCAAGTTACTGTCGAAGCTTGGAGACCACCAGCATCGGCGCTCCTCATGAAGGCCTTTTATATTAGGAAAATAAGATCATTCCGAGATTTCGACCATGTGTTACATTTTCATTTTCACTAACTGCAGCACAGGGTCCTTCAGTGAATGTCTGAAGGTCAGGATGTGCCCTCAGAGACGCCTGCTCTCATAGCACACTCTAGTAGCATGAGCTTATTGGGTTTTTGTCCCCCACCCACCCACCCACCTTCTCTCCCCATGTCAGATTTGGCCTGAAAACATTCCATCCTGTTCCCTCACTTCAGCTTGAACTCAACATATTTACAAAGCTTAAGCATACTTGCTAGCCTCCAAAAGCATCTCCCATCGTACCCTGCTGCCAGCATATAAATTGCAAGACTATACACAGAACAGGACGCGTCCTGTCTCTTCTCGGCCTATAAATATTAAGCCCCATAAAGTCTTATTACAGTGGTAGCTTTACATGGGCTCTCGCAAGCAAGATGAAATCTACTGAGTCAAAGTGGCAGACAACTCTTTTCCAGGGTTTCTGATCCTGCTTAATACCAAGACATACAGAGAGGCTATAAATGTTTGAAATACTGCAAGAAAAGAAAGGGGTTTTTTTTCCAGTAAGAGTTCAAAATGACAGTGTTGCCGTAAGAAAGGCAACACCGTCAGAGTATTGGCAGGATACCCTAAGCGGTGTCGTAAAAATAAATAAATCCTACCATGACATGGAAATATATAATCATCTTGCAGATATTTGAAATAAAAGCCAAGGCTGCTTTATAGATACGAAGCAGTTATGATGCAAACCTAAGTTACAAAGGAAAGCATTAAAACACTGAAGAGGGGAATCCTGCAATAAGTTATTTTCTTGTTTGCTATCCTCACCCAGAGTAGCCTATCCTATCCCTTTCTTCCATCTACCTGGGGTTTTTTTCTCTCGGAGTGGCTTATAACATTAAAAGCTATGAAACCATAAAACAAAAATAATTTCTAAAGGCAATAAAAATGGAATTATAATCAAGAGTAAAGGAGGACCCCCAGATTGTGCACTGGGTCTGTCTGGAGCTGGGCAGTCACTTCCAGCACCAAAGATGGCATAGTTCTAGAACTAGAAGTCCCCCAAATCCCTTGCTGTCTTGCCAGATCCTCACAGCCTCCAGACACTGGGATAAGCCAGGGCCTTAGATATATAATCCACCATCATCAGCGTACTGATGATATCTCACCCGATGGTGAGAATCTTGTGGCGGTTTCACATGACATTTTATACAGCAAATGCTGATTTAACAAATCTTTCAGCTTCCCTTCATTTTTTGTCCATCTTTTTTTTAAGCAAGGAAAAAAATAACAAAAGGAAGATGAAAAAGATGTTGCCGTTAACTAACTGAAAACAATTCTGGCCCTTGACAGCCAAGGAACTCTCTCCCTGTTCTTTTTGAGAGAGAGAGAGAGAGAGAGAATGAGGAACTAAACCTCTGTAGAAAGATTTCATACAGAAACTGCTACAGATATTCATACAGACATTGGCTAAAGTAATGAAAAAGAAATCAGAAAAATTTGGGTTATTTTGAATTAACTGTTTGATATAATCAACAATTTGAGAGGACAGAGCAAGTGGAGAGCTGTAAGCCTTTAAAGTGTTCCAAAAACTCCCACACCCAAACTGACTGCTAATAGACCCCTATCCTAACAAGTAGGATATACCATAGCCAAACACCACCAATATTAGTTATTATCCTATAATGTCTTAATGTATATGTGTGTGCGTATCTATCTATATCTATATATCTATATCATCTATCTAAAGTATAAGATTGTGATCAGGAAGATAAATTGCTTTCAAGTTAATATCAATTACATATTGCAACATGTATTACCCAATTTAGACCACCCAATGAGTTCCCATTTAAACAAGTGAAATTTGAATTCAGGCCTGATTCCTGAATCAACTCTGCATAAACTGTTTGAAGTTTATATTAACTTTTGTCTGGGATAAATTCTCTCTTGCAGTATCAGATTTTTTATAGAGTTTGATTACATTACATTTGATTCTTTGTTTTAAGAAATAAACCTGCCTCAGCTTCAGAGTATTTAATTTCTCCATCTTTTCTCAGATTATTGGATTTGGAGGTGGGTTATTATAAAATCACCAGCTCATTGTGTGCAGGAATAGCTGTGAAAGCATTTTCAGGCTCAACCATATCCCTGCCCTACTGCTTCTAAAAAGCCTGGGAGGAGACACTTGACACATAAAATTTCAATTATATGAAAACACAGTTGCTGCCTGTTTAATTGATTTAAATTATATTTAACTGTAAGTTTTAACTCAAAACTTCCTAGCAATAAATCATACGTGAAAAATATTGTTGGGTTTTTTTACTTCAAAAATTCAGGAATGAAAGAGAAATAGTCCAGGGCTAAAGAAATTACATATTATAGCTATATACTGGGGTGTCCAGCTTTTCTGGATCACATTGAATTGAAATTACATCAATTTTCAGTTTTATATCAAATACACACAGTTAGATGCAATTTAAATCAATTAAAGAGTTAAAATTATTATTCCCATGTGTTTAATACAGGGAGTCCTTGTTTAGTGACTGTCTCAGACAGCAACTGTTCACAGTTATAAGAGTGATGAAAAAGTAACTTTGCAACCAATGGCCACATTTATGACCTTCAAATCATCTCTCTCTGTAGTGTCATGTTTGCCATTACACTCAGTTAGTATGCACTGTCCTGTGTCTGACCCATTTTGTTCCCTTGTGTTCCCCCCCCCCCGCAAAGTGTAGAAATTGTCTAAATAAACTCTCTCTTCCTGATCTGCTGCTTTTCTTCCTAGTCTGTCCCTAAAAGTACTAAGGGCAAGTTAACAAGCTCAGCTGCAACTTTAATTAGTTGACTAGATGTTTTCAGCAAAATTGCAGCTGCTGCCTGAAATTGACAAGATCCAAATCAGTTTTACACTAAAAGCTTTTGTTTGCATCCTTAGCATCTGGTGGCTTGAAACCTCCAGCATGCTAGGCAAACAACTAGCACCACTATATTCCCTTTAATGTGTATTCCCTGTTGTGTGTTCGCTTACTCTCTTGAAATCCCTTCCTCTCCAATGTAAATAAAAATTAATTCCCTTCTTGCTAATTATTCCAGAGCTGAAGTGAGCATTCTGACAGGCAGGGCAGTGGGGGAAAAGGGCTATAAGATTTGCCCTTTTGCTCAGCTTCCTCTTGGGTCAAGATCCAGAAACCTTCCCTGCCATATAGGCCCATCCATGTAGGCTGTTTAAGGTCATATCCTTCTGACGTGTAAAGTGAAATTCTAACCACAGTCAAATGATTTTTTACTTGGTGATTGCTTTCCTTAACAATAGGGTTGCTGGTCCCAATTGCAGCTGCTAAACAAGAACTACCTGTAATCATCTTTTGTTAATATAAAGCTAGTTTACAAGGGATGTGGGGCTTTAGCACCCCTGTTGTGCACCGGTGATGCTATTACTTCTTTTGTTGTTGTTGTTTATTATAAAGAATCTGAATAGTTCTGATGATCACTATGCTCACTCTAGGACACGGGTGTCAAACTCGCCACATCACGTGACGTGTCACAATGTATCGCGACTCTTTTTGCATTGCCAGCAATGGGGTGGGCGCAGCTTCGGTATGATGAAACCGGTCCACGGGCCAGCAGTTTCACACCCCTGCTCTAGGAAGTTCTGCTCTGTATTTAAGAACATTGCCATTCTCTGATTATTCAGGTAGACGCCAACGGTGCCTGCACTCTGTTCCTTAAATTTTTCATCCTATATCTTACAGTACAAAATGCCCACTGAAGGCTTCTTTCTTCATCCAACTTTTTTTTGTTTGAACGTTTAATTACTTGGATTCTGAAAATTTTCCTTCAGTACTCCATCTTTTTTGGGGGGGGAAAGTGCACTTGTATTTTTAGATTTCACTAATTCCACTGCAAACTTATTCAAGAAGAAATAGAATAGGAAGTGGCATAAAAACATTAAATAATGTTATGACTAAATATGAATTATTCTGATGTGTAAAAACTAAATGATGCATTATGTGGGACTACATAATTTAAAAATTTAAGAACTCAAATCTATACACTGTACTAGATTTCAGTGATTTATTATGAAGTTGTTGATCTCATAACAACAACAGGGCTTTATTCGAAGAAATGATCCATATTTAGTTACTTTTTTGCTTTGCTTTTCTGTGCTGTTTTTTTGTGACTACTAGAACCATGTAGATGGAAAAAAGTAATAAGTGACAAGTCTCTGGGACAGGTCAGATGGAAGCAGATTCTACTAACAGTGATTCTTCAAATTTTTGCTTCTGTGCATTGAAACTTTCTGCCTGTGTCCACGCCCAAATGGAAACTTCTTGAGCTATTTAGGAATGGTAAGCACCACCACTGATGAATATACATATTTAAAATATGCCCTTAACGGCAAGCTGAAAATATGCATTGCAGGCTCATTTTTCTTTAGAAAGTATGGTCGGTCAGGCCATTCTGTTAAAAAATCTGATGGTTGAAGAACACATTATATTTCCTTTGCAGATTTAAAGTCTAAATATTCACTTCCTCCAGAAGCTGAGTAGGAATATTTACAACTAGCACAGCTTACAAAATTGTCCAGATGCTTGTAAAACAACCTGAAATATTTCAGATTTTAGGCAAAAAAAAGGATACATTGCCAGACACACTATTCCTTGAGATTGAAAACTTGTGCCCTGCTTGCTGAACACTTGTGCACTGCTGCTATTTCTGAGACTCTTGTGAGAGATTGCACACGTGGGAAAACAAATTTTCTCTTGGGATACCTTCTTTCAATCTAGCGTTTATTTATTTATTTTTCCTATTCCTAAACCAATGAGTCATTTGTTCATGACATAAATTAAACAACACCAATTTTGAGTTCAACACTGCTATTGAAAAAGTAATAAAAAGAGAAAGAAAATACATAAATCCCCCCCTCAATTTTCTCACTTGCCTTTCACCAAGGGTATCAAGTACAGAGGAAAGTGTTGATAGAAGAAGTTGCTATATTTCCTTTTTTCCTTTGGTTCTGTCCTGAAATCAGGATGCAGCTATTTTATAGGGGGCACTCCTCTATGTAAATTGCTAGGATATAAATATTTGAATTCAATCTCTATTGAAAGAACTGTCCAGTATTGGTACCCTATCAAAAAAAACCAAAAACTATAAAAAGGAGGAGGAAAGGATAATCTGAAATTTACCAGTAATAATTAGCATACAAATAATATGCTGGTACAGGCACAGATTACCTTCTTACAGAATTGTCCCCATTACAGTCAAGTTAAATATACTCCTATTTCAATTGAATGACTTAATATAAATATATAGTCCTATATCCCTATTTACGCATCAATTATTATTTACACCCATGCCAAAATTAAGTTGTATAATTGATTGCATTTAACTATGTCTCATTGGAGTTATAAAGCTTAGGCAATTTAGATCATGTTTACTTTTTTCAACACTACTCGTTACAGCTCCTTCTGTTGGGTGGAAACATAGAGATGTTTCATTCATTCAGTTGACTTATATGTCTCCATGTTCATCTTTGCTGAAATTCAAGTACAAATAAATATGTTTACTAAGTTGTATAGAAAGTTGCAATAGAATTATGACAGCTTGTCATAAAACCATAAAAGTTGGCAGAGAAAAACCAGGAGATGAGAGAGAAGGGGGGGCAGGGTGGAGAGAACACTACATGGATGAAACTTATCGCATTCTTTGCATGTTTATTGTAGCATGTTTGTGTTCCTGGGATTCTACTCAAAAGAATGTTGCTGATAAAACACATGAGTATTTATTCTTTTTTAGCTGATGTTTATAGTGAAATAGACAGTAAGTGTTTTTCAGGATTGTCCAAGGGATTGAAATGTAGTCAGACCAGAAGTATATTCTTCATTGACAATAGTTCTAGAAAATGGCCAATCAGTTCAGTTATTATAATATGCATGTGCTTAGAGGGGCTGAAAACTCAATATTTTCAACTTAAAGTATTTTTGCTACTTAAAATAATAGGCTGTAGTGTAATTTAAAATACTGTTAGGGCTGCCTGTAATTATGATTATCCTCTTTTCTTACTAGATAATAACCGAGTGTGGAAAATTAAATTCTCTAGGGCAGCTTTGATAAAGCAATTCGATAACTTTAATGATGTTCCCATATGATGGTTGCAGGTTGTTTTTTCATAGAGCTGAAGAATCTTCTTCTGTCCTAGACAGGAGGCCTACTCACTTTTTCAAAGAACAAGCAACATAGGGTGATCTTTTTGCAAACAACAAAGAGTCTAAAAAGCTTTTTGCTAGACTCCAATCAATCTACTTGGATCCCTCCTTTCCTTTATCTAAGCTGACTCCTCTGGCCTTCAACACTTGCTAGTTTGACACTCAATTGTTCCATCACTAAAATGATCACCAAATATTCGTGTTAGAGTGTTTATAGAAAAAAAAATCTATAGCTATGTAGCTTAGAACCATACCTCCATGACTTCTCTTTTAGAACATGACTTTATGGAGCAATTCCCCATATATTGGCTTGGTATACAAAGTATTTGGTTTTGACTTAGAATTATAGTTTCTCTATAGATTTGCTCCAAGATTATATTCAAGTCACCTTGCCTAGTATGGTGGCTCTGCTTTAATCTCTTTACCAACCTTAGATTTTCATATAATGGGACAGGTTTCTTCCATTCATTTCTAAAAAAGAAGACATGAACAGCCCAAATAAGAAGAATTTAAGAAATCTTGATCTGAATCTTGATCATTTTCAAAAGTTGGTGAAGATGACAATTACATTTTTTTCTGAAACAAAGAATAAAAGTATGAAGAATGTTTCTGGTCTATAGTAGTCTATAAAGAAGATTATTATTATCTTGTTAATGTTAGTGAGAGTTGAGGTGATCATGTAATAGCTGCATTAGCCTTTTGCAGGAAAGACGGAAGAGTTGTATGGGACTTTAAACAAGGACCAAGGAAAACGCTTCAGCTTTGACATGACCTGAATGGGGATTAGCTAATTCCTCTTTAGAGACAGATATTTGTAAAAAAAAAAAAATCCTATAACTTTCAGAGGTAAACAAATGGCCCTTGAGATACCTGCGGGGAGTCCCTGCTGCTCTTCTGGCCCCATGAATTCTAGCTGCTGAAAACTAAGCTAAGGAAATTCCTTTGTAGATTGTCTTTAGCCAAACAGAATTGCATACTATTTCAACCCTCTTCAAGCACTAACAATTGAACATTGTAGCACTAAAGAAATAATGTTCAATTGTTTAAAAAAAGAAAAATGCTATTTTCTACGTTTGATTAGGTTAGGCAAATAGGTCTGAACTGTTTTTGAAACAGTGACAATGGTTTATCATATAGCAAAAGGACCTATTATCTGATAATGCAAGGTAGCAGTGAAGAATCACTTACATTTCTCCATCTCTTTCTTTTTACAGAGTTTACAACCTTTGTTCTTTGAAGAAATAAGAAATTCTGCACCATGCTTTGATGTCATAAAATTCTATGGCTCCAGCAGCATGGTCTTTATGAAAAGAGTCAAACAAAAATTTTAAAATTTGCTAAGGTCATAATTTAATAATTTGTAACACTAATTATAACATTAATATTAATGACAGCATTTTGAATCAAGTGAAATGCAAACCCTTTCCCAGAATGTGCACTGGTAGTGACAGCCAGCAAGCAAATTGCCATTGAAGTTGCTAATTGAGGAAAAGGTTCTTATATAGCTTAGGTTCTTATATAGTGAAGAGCTGAGGAAAAAAAAACTACAGCAAAGCCAACTTAAAAAATAACAACAACCCTGAAAGCACCCCTTGATTGATCCCCCTTTCCTATTGTTGCCAGTTGGCATTCCAAAAATCTACTTAGAAATATTGAATATTCTTTTTAAAAAATACCATTAATGGCATACAGAAACACACACACATACACACACACCATTAAAATTCACTGAATTATACACTGTTTAAACAAAGGCAGCTTGAAGATGCCAAATTTAAAATTATATCAATTTCCTTTTCTTTTCTTTTTTACAAAAAAAAATCTGGCCCAGATAAATACTTTACAATTACATGATGGAACAGTGCTGCCCTGTGGGAAATTGAAAACAATATATTGCAGAGGCCAGGGGATTAAGGATTTACACTCCACTAATCTTGCACTAATCCACGTACATAAAACATACAATGAAGAACAGCACAAAGTCAAATAAGCATGCACATGGGACCATCTTGGAGGAGGCTAAGCTGGTAGCTGAAAGATCTTCAGATAAAGGGCATTAGCAGGAAAGAAGACATAGGGCTCCTTAGAAAAAGAACCCATCCTACAATAATCCCTTCTTCTCTTAATATAAACTTGAAGTTCTTCTCTGTCTGATACTGTACTTCTTAAAGTAGACAAATTTGTGAACACGGAATTGATTTTCTCTTTCTGGTCACAATAGTTAAGCAAATCTCTTTTACTTTTTTCTAAACTGCAAGTACTTTTTGTTTTATAGCAAATGTTCACAATTGAGATTAAATGCAAATCTCCAAATATGGATACAAAAATGAAACATTCAAAATGACAGAGATTTTTCTCCTTTCCCACTATTAGCAATTAGGGCCACTTTGCTGCTACTTCTAGTAACAAATGACTTTTAATGAATACTAGATACTACTGTTAGAACAATTGTGTGCAAGCTGATACCGTGAACAGAGCTTGCGGCTGTGAGGACTTAAAATTCTCAAGAACAAGAGTAATATAATCTACTTCATCCATTTAATGTGGTACTTCCAACTCCAAGTGGTAATTAATCTTCTGGGTTGAAGATGGAAATCTCAGAATACCTGCAATCTTTATGCATTTGCATTCCACAATTATAAGGTCCCATTGAGCTATGATTCTTCTGTAGGTCAGTGAACCTAAAACTCTGTGTATGCCTTTGAATACCCACAGTAGTTCCATCTGGGACACTACACATCCTCTTCACGACCTGTTTTCCTTGTTACCTTCTGGGAGGAGGCTTCGTGATATCTGCAGCAGAACATCCAGATTCAGCCATAGTTTCATTCCATATAGCATTAACCTTGTGAACTCTCAAGCTTCCTCCTTCCGTTATATAGTCAAGATGGACAGTATTTAATATTTATTTGCTACGTATATGTAGGGGTGTGGGTCTAGACATATGTTGTATATAGTATGTTTTAGGTATGTGTCATGTATGTGTTTCACTTTGAGAGTGGGCAACTAAATTTCATTTTTGATGTGTGCCGTTGTGCCCACAGTAAAAAAAATGACAATAAAGGTTATCTATCTATCTGTCTGTCTGTCTGTCTGTCTGTCTGTCTGTCTGTCTGTCTGTCTGTCTGTCTGTCTGTCTGTCTGTCTGTCTGTCTATCTATCTATCTATCTATCTATCTATCTATTTCAAATGGCACTGGGTGTGAGAACTTAATAAAGAAAAATGACATTTAAAAAATCATGACTAAAGTACAAAATCTACAAAACCTCTGGTAGTCAAAAAAATGTTAAGTGGATTACAAAATTATTGTATCAGATTGATAATCAATGTATCTGAAACAGTGACAGTTACACTGATATTTTTTCCTCTTTCTTTTGGGTGCTAGATATTTTTTTTCATGCAGGCAAACCTGCAAATAAAATATAGTCTTTATTCTAAGAACAGAATGACACAGTAGTGTTCACCTCCAAGACTAAGTAAATTTAAAAGTACATATTCCTTTCCTAGCAGCAGAATGTATATCCCCAAGTATACTTGAAAATCTTGTTATTAAAACTTACTGGGAGGAAAAGTTCACTAAAATCAGTAAGGCTTTCTTTTGGGTAACCATTGTTAACTCAAATAAAGATATGTTTCAATAGTTGTCTCTAGTTTCCAGTATACCTGACCCACTTTTCATTAGCAACTCTCTAGAAACAAGTGAAGATCTTTCTTTCTAGGAAAATCCTCAATGCATAATTCTACTGCTGTTTTTATTAAATAACTGTTTCAATAATCTAAATATTTTTATTGCAGTTGTGGTAATATCTACTTTTTTTTACACTTCTGTATTTTTTATTGACATCGTGAACTGCCTAGATAGAATTATGTTGAGAATAGGCAGGGAATAAATGTTTAAAATGGTTTTTTTTAAAAAAAATCATCATTAAGCTAGATCCAGTATATAGTAGAATTGACCAAAAAAGACAAATATATGTCGTTCTTTTGGAAATAGTAATTACAGCTGATCTTCCAGAAATTTTTGCTTTCCAAATCTAAACCAGCAAAGAGGCTGAGGGGTTTTTTCCTCCAAGAAGCTCATTTCTCAAAATCATTTGATTGAAGATTGAGGTAGATTTTTCTAACAAGGCTTGGTTGAAAATAATGCCCAGCTTATTTAAAAAAAAAGCTTTAGGATAGTGTGTGTGTGTGTGTTATAACTAAATAAGAGACAAAATCAGATGATTCACTTAAAACATGAGAAAGTAATAGCTCTACCAGATAAGGCTTGTCACTGACAGTCTGAAATGCTAATCTCCTTAATTAATAAGAATAAGACCTTAATTATGTTTGTAGCAATCTTTTTAGAAATAATGGAGTTGCATAAGGAGCAACATATTAGTTATGCAAGTTGAATTAAATAGCGTGGGGATTTGAATAATCAAATTAGCTATGGTTTGCAGAGTGATCATTATCCTGATGCCCTTTTTTCCAGTGCTTTACAGTAGGGGGTCAACAACCTTTGAGTTAACAGCTGTTACACTTAACAGTTTTAAGGAACTGTTTTTTGGAGAAATTTGAGAGGTGTATTCTTTCCTCTTGAAATTGTAGTATTGGATGTCTATTTTAGGCCTCACCAAAACAGTTTTCATTTCTTCCCAACCTCATAATGTAAGGTGACTATGCCACAGTTTTTAACAAACACAAGCACAGGCAATTTCAAGGGATAAAAAGTAAAAAAAAGTGATGTGAGAGTCGCCAGTTGCCCATCCCTCTTTACTGTAGCACCAGCCAAGCTGAAGAAAGCTCTGAAAAGACCAGCAACAAAACAGGTATAGTTACAATGCCAAATATCAAATATGTAAAGCACTTTATATACGGTATATATTGGATATAATATATCAATGCAAGAAGGACAAAAGTGCTAGTGTAGTGATGATGAACCTATTGGACTCACCAAGACAAAAATTTGGAAATGCCTAACTTGAATCTGCTACCATCTCTCTCTCTCTCTCTCTCTCTCTCTCTCTCTCACACACACACACACACACACACACACACACAAACACAAACACACCCCAACAAAAGAGAAACAATTGTCTATCTCACCTTCAAACTGGGCTATCTTGAACAGTAGTGTCAAGGCCGGGTCCAAAGTAGAGACCTTGAGACTTCAGTTCTAGCACTACTGCTACTTAAAAAGGCTTCCTCAGACTGTTCCCAAAGAAATGTGAGCCTTGCGGAACAACAAAGCAATTACCCCTGAGGCCCAGCACTTCTCAGGATCTGCTGTACCCCACTTATCTTCCAGCGGTATTCTCTTTCTGCTGACAGGCACCTGTAGCTCTGGGCTGCACGAGGTCCTCATTCTTGAAGTAGCTTTGAAGAAAGCTCTTTTGCAACCTCCCAAAACCGTGCAAAAGCACGCCTCATTCTCACATGATTTTTGGAGGCTTCCGAAGCTGCACAAGTGCATGGCCCTGCCACATGGTTTCTGGAGGGTCTGGAGGCCGTGCAAGAGCACGCCCCATTCTCATGAAGCCTCTGCGTCATCCGCAACTCATGAGAGAACATGAAGAATTGTTGTTGTCAAGCATAAATAAATGCTGGTGTGTCACCCAAAGTGTTGTGGCTTGCCACCTTTCACATGCATGACATTGGTTCGCCATCACTGTATTAGCATTTAAGAACCATCTCTGTAATCCAACAAATCTAAAGGACAAATAAGAATTTGCCAGTGGAGCTTAATAGTGGGAAGAGAACAGAATAGAAAAGAGTGACAAGAGAAACTATATGTTCTGTTACAACTGCATTCTAAAAAGCTTTAAAGACTGGTTGTTTTCCCAGGTCTTGGGTTAGGGTGGCTGGGATCCCCTCTGGATTGTTTGAGGATGTGGCCTGGGTACCCAGATTTGTCATCAATTCTTATTTTTATTTGTATCTTATACCTTTTATAATTATTGCATTCTATCTTTATTCTGCTTGGCTTCACTGCACACTGCCTAGAGTTGGGCAGTGACTAAACTGAATAAATTAAATTAAATTGTGAAGGTGAAAAACTATTTTTCTCAATAGCTGCTTCCTGCAAAGGATATGCTCTGAAAACTGCTACCTGCCCATTGTGAGTAGTGAATGGTTGTTTCCTGTTAAGCAGAGGCTATTAAGGGAAATATTAGGCATGTCATAAGGAACAAACTCACAGGGAGAATAGGAATTTGCTAGCAGAATTCAATGGGACAGCTCATTTCCCCTCTAACATGGAACATACATTGAGCTTGTAGCAGCATTTTGGAGTGAAGTGAGAATATACTAGAAGAGAGAAATAAAAATTCAAAATGATATCGACTAGAAAAATAAACAGATGCAAGAAAAGGATAATGGTTGACTGCAGTAAGAAATACCTCCACGATGTGACTACAAAACAAGGCAAGTGCAAACTTGTCATCTCTCAAAGGAAATATAGTTTTTAAATTAAGGGACTATAAATTAATTCCCCAATAGGCTGAAGCAATAGGAAATGTTTAGCCTTGAAAATAGGAGACGGGGGTTAAGTATAATAGCCTTCTTCAATACCCAAGGGGTCATCACAAAGGAGAAGGTCAAGATCTCTCCTCTGGTGTTCCAGAGTGCAGATACATAATTACTGGGTCTCCTCAGTAATTTCATAAATATTTCTAAAGCAAGATATGGATAATGCATTGCTGACTTTTACTGCTACCATTAATATCGGAAGATGATAAAAGTGAACTGTCAGCTACTTTAGTAACCCCCATAGAAGAGTAAATTTTTGTGATTCTTATCAGCTGCAGAACCCATGTTTTCAAATGGTACACAGACCTGCAGCTTCAGCCACAGAAGCAGATGTTCAGAGGAGCCAAATGCAATCTATCCTATGAGTACACCGAGTTCCATGTAAAAGAACAGTTAAACTAAAGGGGAGTAAGCACTGCTACCTACTGTAAATGACCACCCTGGTTCTGAAATTAGATGTTTCTGCCATTGCTACATACATTTCTCATTCAAGCTGTCAGACTTCTTGCTTGATCTGCTTCCAAGCCCACGTCCCTTCTCTGAAACATTGTTCAGGTTTAGCCACCTTTTTTTCCTAAGTTTCCATGCCTGGACTGATATTTACAATGAGCTTTTGGCTGAAACTGCATTTTGCTCATAGGAACATATGTCCTATGACACAGCTGTTGTGACATCTAGACTATGGGCAAAGAAAGATGACTGTGCATAAACCCCAAGTACAGTTTGCAGCATGAAGTGATACATCTTTGCTCAAAAAATAATGACCACAATGACCAGTTAAATTTACACCCAAGCAAGCTGACATGTAATTGCACCCTGCTAATTCCAGTTGCTGGGTTTGGATTCAGAAGGAGGAGGAGGAGGAGGAGGAGGAGGAGGAGGAGGAGGAGGAGGAGGAGGAGAAGAAGAAGAAGAAGAAGAAGAAGAAGAAGAAGAAGAAGAAGAAGAAGAAGAAGAAGAAGGAGAAGGAGAAGGAGAAGGAGAAGGAGAAGGAGAAGGAGAAGGAGAAGGAGAAGGAGAAGGAGAAGGAGAAGGAGAAGGAGAAGGAGAAGGAGAAGGAGAAGGAGAAGGAGAAGGAGAAGGAGAAGGAGAAGAAGAAAGAATCCAAACCATGTTAGTTAATTTATGCAAGCCAAGAAAATTGAATAAAATTGTAAATTATAAATTGAGAAGATTATTCAATTATCATGACAATCATATAGAGCCACTAATGCATAAATTAAGCAAAAAGCCTAGGTTTACCCAATATGCTAGGCTAAAATGTGGTTTCAGCATCCACAGGTTGTGCAATTAAAGCGCCTGAATCTATGGGTAAATGCATATGCTAATATTTCAAATGGTAAATATGGGAATGCTTGCAATTTCCTGAATATATTAAAATGCAAAATGTATATTGTTTATATATTCATTATAGATTTTTTGGATGCCACCTATATACAATTATGGCTTCCTTGAAATCATTCTGTGGTTGTTACAGTTCCACCCTTTGCTTCCGACTTGTTCAGTTGCTACAGAATGAAAATGTATGTTTTTATGCATTGCTGAAATATGTTGACATAATTTCCTGCTTTTGTTTAGGAAGGAGATTGATACATATCTCATAATGTTAATAAAAGTATTTCAAGGTGGAAAAAGAAATATTTCCCCTTATGAAAGGGACATTTCTATGGAGAGAGAGAGAGAGAGAGAGAGAGAGAGAGAGAGAGAGAGAGAGAGAGAGAGAATCAGTATTTCTTTAAAAAAAATCATTGTTTTAAACTCTGTACAACTTTTTAACCTAATAGCAAGATGATTACCCACACAAATACTGTACACTATTCATTAATTACATATCATAGAACTGTAAATGATTATGACATTTCAAAACAATCTCAACCTTCAAACCAATATTAATCCAGTAATTATAGATTTACATGTGATCTGGAGCAAAACCAGTTTCTGGCCACTGTATTTCAGGAGTAAATGAAATACTTCAAAAGTATCTCTTAAAACAGGCCCATGCTTAAGAGAATAGTATAAAATTTGGAAAGCATAAAATTGTTAAACTTTTCGGATTATATAAATTTAACTCCCTGTAGAATCAAAACCATGAATCTGGGGAAAAAATGAAGAAAAGTCAAGGAAGCCAAATAAAATATTAAATATCAAGATTAAACATTCCTAAAAGCACAAATTTAATTTCTGGATAAGAATGTCCTTCTAATCTGGAGGGGGGGGAAGCTCCACATAATTCCGTATAATCTCTTACCAAGGAGTCAAAGCTGGGATAAGGTAAATCCTTTTAAACAGATTCATGGTGCATTCATACCATGAATATTTATAGTTTTGAACAGTCCAGTTCAGAAAGATTTACTGAGGTAGGCAGAATTAAAACCACCTTTATATTTGCAATTAGAAACCTCAAATAGATTTTCCATATTTCACATTTGCACCAACCTCCTAACATTAAAGACAAACAGTAATCAATAATGAATCCCTCCATTCCGACTTCATATTCATATTCTACTTCTTGTTTAAACTAAAGAAATGTGCATACTGATGATATAGGGTTACTTATTTGCAAACATATCTACACCAATGTAACTAGAGAGACAACTGGACAGCATCTGTAAGAATGCCTTAGGACTTCAGGATAACTTTTTGCTCTATCTGCTAGATTTCCCTGGAGCATTCAGAACTAACTGTTATTGCATAAAAAAAACTAAGCAAGTCCACTGATTTTGCAGAAAACTCCACTTCAGTGAAGAATCTTTTACAATACAAAATATATGTTTAGAACTGATGCTATAGTGGTTTACATAGCATGCTGCCAACTTGAAAATGCACTCTGTCTCTGTATTCATCACACATTTCCAAAATGTTCAATAATCAGCACCAGATTCAAGCAGCCACCTGCAGGCATCACAGTAAGAGAATTTATTTGCAAACTAGCCATCCCCAGCACCAGCCTGCTTCTGCCATGGCACTTGCAGCTGTCATGGCCAATACCTTGCTGCTATTCTTTTTTAGCTCTCTGACTTCAGCTCGTCTTCATTCTTTCCTTTTGCTCTGTTTTCTAAACAAAGCTGTGGAGGGGCAGAGGAGAAGACTGGTGCTTATTCAGTGGAAAGTCCATTGATTACTCTGTGTGGTACCTTACTGACATCAAGGACACCTTTGGTACAGGGGAAAATCTGGGTTCTATCAGCTCTTATAAGCAAGTGTTTCGAAAGGTTTACAGAAAAGTAAAGTAAACAGAGCTCTGAGTAACAAAAGAGTCCCGTTTATGCATTCTTTGATTCACTGTAAAGGATGGTGTAAACTGACTTTTTAACCAAGCATTAGGCAAGCATTTGGGCCCACGCCATTCCATAATAAACAGTGACATGGCTATATTAAAATATTTACTTAATGCACGGCCGTGACTTATAGTATGAGTGGCTACTCAATAGAATGTCCTGAGTGCTAAGGCGTCAGGTGCCACTGCCTGTATAAATATTCTGTGTGCACTTGTTTATAGGAAAACCCCATCTGGTTTTGGCTAGAAACAGCAGACACCCTGGTGACCCCAGTTTTTGCTATTGGAAAATATAACACAAATGTTCGTTCTTCCAGAGAAATGGCAGCAGTTAAGTGCCATTTGACAGAATGAAGGGTATTGGCTTTTCTCAATAGGGAGCAAGACTTGCAACGGAAACATTTTCACCAGAAGTGCGTTCTTCGTTGGCACATTTGTGCTGGAACAGACACCTCTATATCCTAACAAGTTCCATTATTAGAACGGATTCTTTGAGGTTCCAAAAATACCCTTGGATGTCCATGTAGTTCCAGGTTCTTTTGTTCCATCTCCTCCAGTGCCCAAGGTAAAAAAAAAACATCTTACGGTAATGTCACCATGAAGGCAAGAACCTTACTCAATCCAACTGCATATAGCAGGTCATTCTCAACCACATAACTAGGTGAGAAGATGTGGATGCAACAGAACCTTTCCATTCATGCTTCCCAGCAACTAGTCCTGAAAGTCTATTGATAGTCAGCAATCTTTCTATTTCTCTCCTCAGTGTTCAGCAGTACAACAGCAAAAGAAGATTCAAGGAAGAAACTGACCGGAACTATCATGGGTAGAATTTGTAGAGACCTGATGTCTACCAAATCATTGAACAATCTAAAATGTACCAAGATATCAGTAACAGCAATCTGTTAAATCAAAATTCATCCATTTCATTGTCACATTTAACACAACAAAATCATTATTTTCACTGACAATATGCAATTACTATCAATTACTATTTACTAACACTTAAAAATCTGTTGCTATTCAATAACTATGAATAAGGTTCTTATCCAATGAAGATCACAGGACAAACCCCAGAAATGGCTACAGTTTACCAGTTCTTTTCTTTAACCAATAACCTTCAAGTGTTTCTGGTAGCTAACAAACCCTTTTGGGGGTTTTTTCTCAATGGAAAAAAAAACAGATGCCCTGCAGATGCTGACCTACGAGAAGAATCCCCTACCTAGAGTCCATATTTCACCTACCACAAGTGCCCATAGTAAGAGAATAAAACAGTATTGGACTAATGGTTGTTGAGCCATAAACTGGGATTATGTTAGGTTCAGACAAGTTAAATCAATCTAAATAAAACCAAGGCATTACTATAAAGCGTATCTTAATTATAATGCGACCCATGGTCTAGGTTTGGACCACATGCTAAGCCAAACCACAATATGCCTTGTGTGTTGGGCAAACCAGAAATTAATGCAAAATACAGAATAATTTCATCCACCGCTACAAAAAAAAGGGCTGCAAATGTTGTAATCATAGACATACTTACTTGAAAATTATCTCCATAAACATAGTGGGACTTAACTTCTGAGGTACAGCCATAGGCTTGAACTGCACTTCTCTATTCCTGAATGCATGCTTGCTCTCTTTCACTTTGAAAAAAAAAAAAAGGAAGCAACGCATGTTGGAGTTTGCAAAAACAGCTTCATCTGATGTCAGGGCCCCTCCCCCCTTGGCAATTCTTTCACTTTACTCTGCAGGCCTTTAATTATATAACAAACGCGAACAGTATAAATACAATCCAACTCTCATATCCTGTCAGACAACTTAGTGCTGCAAACCTGACTGAAAGGGGGGAAAAAAATTCTGGCCACACATTTCAGCTGTGTGTTGCTCTATCTTTATGAGTATTATAGTTTAGTCTAGGGGCGTTTCTGTTGAATAACATGCTCACAATCAAGGTCAAGACACGTATATCATAGCAGCCTACCTTTTTTTTTCTTCCCTGCCCCTCCCCTTTTGTTTTGTGCTGTAGCTATGAATTTATGCACCCTCCAACGGTTGAAAACAAACTATGCTTAATATCAAAGTTTGGAAGTTGCCCCGTGTCAGATACATGACATCCATCATGTGCAAAAATGTGCCGTGTCTCTTTGCCAGTACTGTTAGAAAGACCTTCTTCTTACTGTCACCTTTGATCCATGGAGCAAACAGAGCAAGGAAAATACTGGCATAAGCCATGGACACTGAACAGGTCTAGTGAGTCACTAACAGGCCAAGTTCAAGTTGTGCATTTTGGGCAGTGGGAGGGATAAGCAATGGGCAGGATGTGCTTACTGCAATACGGTGTACATGGCCATGCTAGCACCATTATAAAGAAAGCCTTTCCTTCCAACTATGTGCTGTATATCACTTCAGAACAAATCTTCCCCGATGTTCTTGGGAATATGCAATGGAGTTTTGTTTTTAACTGGATAACACACTTGGCTTCATATCTTGAGAGGGATTCCATCTATACCAGAATGTGTATTACCAATGCAACCAGTGATGACTTCCTCAAAGTTTTCTTAACTTTGGTGCAGGCTATCTTTAATATTGATATCCCTCCCTGTTTTTGAATTCCCATTTGCAGAGTTCTCCAGTGAGAGGGGTTACACATTAAAACCAGTCTAAATCTTTAACATGGGTTATGTCTTTCATAACTCAGAGGAATCCCTGCTTCAGGTTTTAGACATTTATCCCTTTTTGTCCCACTTCCCTCTTTACGAGTACTGATGTATTCAGTAATATATTCTAGGGCTGTGCATTTTGGATTTGATTTCAAATAAAAGGTCTGAACTGCAAACATAACCTCCATCTAAAACCCAAACTACATGCATTTTATTTTATAGCCTCCATCTCCAATTCTTTGAAACAGCTGTGTCATCAACCAGAATTTTTTTAAAAATGTGTTGTTACTGTTGTTAAGCTGGTGCAGCAGCACAGGCAGTTTTGGGCACTCCTAGGTTTCCACACATAATATCTCTGCTACGGGAGCTGCATTAGATGCCAATTTGTTTCTGGTCCAACTCAAGGTGTTGGCTATCACCTTTAAAGTCCTACATGGCATGGGACAGGTTATCCAAGGAACCATCTTATCCCAATTACATTAACCCAGTCAGATAGGGAGAATATGTTGTGGACCCCGCCAATCGAAGAATTTCAACTGGTGGCATCTAGGAAGAACTTTCCCCACCATTGCCTTTGCCTTATGGAGCATCTTGCCCCCAAAGGTAAGGTGGGATTCCACTCTACTGGCCTTCTGGAAGAGTGTCAAGACCTGGCTCTAACAAGTGTCATGAGAATCTGAGCACCATCCAACCTTGGGGCTGGTTGGTGGCCTGAAGGTGCCTCAGCTTTTTAGCTTGTTTTTACTCCTATTTTTAACTTTGTTTTTATCTATGTCTCTTACATATGGCTTCATGTTTTTATTTGTAATAATCTCTGGTGGTGCAATGGTTAGAATGCAGTATTGCAGGCTAATTTTGCCCACAGCCTGATGGGGCTCAAGGTTGACTCAGTCTTCTATCCTTCTGAGGTCAGTAAAATGAGGACTCAGATGGTTGGGGGCAATATGCTGACACTGTAAACAGTTTAGAGATGGCTGTAAAGCACTGTGGAGTGGTACATAAATGCTATTGCTGTTGCTATTTGTAAACCACCCAAAATCACTTAGGCAAGATGGCGGAGTATACATTTGATAAATAGATAAAAATAAATAAGCCCAGAAGATGCACACTGAGCCATTTTCTAGAAATATAAGCACAATCCTGGTAATTGCACTTGCTGCAAAAAAAAAAAAAAAGTGCCTGGGAAATTCCATAATATTTTGAAAGTTAAACTATACCATATTCTGAATGCTACAGGATGTAGCCCAGAGGAGAATTCAGATATGTTCCAGAACCCAGAAATGATGCAGCATTTGTTCTTCTACATGCATGCATTACCTAAGCTGCTCCAGATGATGGTTGCTTGCATTTCATATTTAGCAATCTGGAGATCTAGTGGAGAGTGAGCACAGATGATTTGCTACCCATTCGTGTTTAGATGAATCTGATTTGGCGATATGCCTGGGTGAGCTTGTGGGAGTGAGGTAATGGCTCATAGGCAGAAGCTCTTTGATCTGGATGTCTCAAGCTAATGAGCTCTTCATAACCCAACTTGCGTTTACAAACCCATACACTTGATGATGCTGGTAAGGATGAAGCATCGGAAGAACGTGCTTCTTTTGCTGACGCTAACTTACAATCCATTCATTTCTCTTTCTTTAGGTCAGGGAACTAAAAGTCAACTTTTAACCCAAATTTGTTATGTCTGCTAGTTTTACAAATAAAATGTTAGCAAAATGAGTGATTGGGATTTAACAATATTGCCAAATTTTTAGTTCACAATTCATCCATTTATTTTATTGTGTGTAAGCAGTCCTTGACTTAGGAACATAGTGGGCACCAAAATTTCCATTGCTAAGCAAAGCTCTGGAAAGGATATGTTCAGAATCATTCTTATTACTCCTGGATCCTATAAAGGGCCTTGCCTTAATCTTTTGGCTGCAGTTCCCAGATAGACACATTCTTAATCCATGGCTGATCCAGTCTTTGGGCTCACTGACTTCAGTACTTGTTTAAAGTATTGCAGGAACAAGCATTAAGAAATGATTTTTATATTCTCTCCTTTTGCATTTGGGACGTCTATAAAAGAGATAAAGGGCAGCTCTCTAAGAACCCAACCTCAGCTGCTTATCTCTTCTTTAAACAGTTTGATGCCAGCTTCGTTATTACTCATGCTTTCATCTATTGAAGGATTTTCCTTGAGCCGAGACTCCTGTTCCATGAATAAGCACTGCAGTTTAGACAACTGGCATGCATGTTTAGGACTTCTGCCAGAAAGGCGATAGGCTTGCTCTTCCCATTTCTCTCCTGCTCAAGCAATTTCTACTTTTGGAAAGTATAGGTTTCTCTGAAAGATAGTCCAGGGTTTCAAAGACAGGCAAGGAAATAGTCAGCCCTGAAGGAAATGTTAAAATATTGACAAAGATTTCCTAGCTTGGAGACTACACTCACCCAGATATTTGTCAGAAGATTAACAGAGCCGAAAATTAAAATAGCTAAATTTAAGAAGTCCTAACAGTTCTGATGTTATACTAAAGGCAGACAGTTTTATTTTGGAAAACTGAAGAGAGCTATAAATGGTGGCTACGCTTTTCAGGTTGATCTGACCAGAAATCTGAATAGATTGCTTTTGAAATTAACCCAAAAACCATGATTTTCCCATCGTTGATCTGTTGTGAATGTTTTGGGTTGCTTCTGCACAGCATTGGCATTCAGCAGCAGGAACTGAGTACTGTCAAGTCTGTAGATATAAAATGGGCTCTTATGTATCCTCACACCTTAAATTTTGTTATTGTTCTCATCTCCAGTGTACATTTTCTTCAGGAAAATCAAAAGTCTGTGGTCCAGGATCACATGTGACCCTGGAGCACAGGAACGCTGCATAATGAGAACTCTAAATCTTTAAATCTATGGAGATTGTCTCTCCTCCAGGTCATAGCTGTCTCAAAGGTGCATTTTCAAAAAGGCAACTGGGCTGTTTTTTACTTGAGGAAGAAGAAGACATTTCCCTTCTCATCCAAGAAGTGTCATCAGTTGTGATGACTGGGGGGAGGGGATGGAAGTATAGATACAGTTACCTTTTTGAAAAAGCACCTTTGAGACGTCTAAATCTTTATGAGTTTAGGGGGACATTTGGCATATAACTACATACATATCCACCCACCATACTATTCCCTTTCAGAGTAAACAAGACTATGCAGATCACCAAAAAGCAGTCAGAAATACCAAGCAAAAACAAACAAAAAGGAACCACAGCTAAAATGTGTTTATTCCAACACTGCTCACTACTCTTCATAGTTTCCTATTCATTCAAATCATCCTCATCTCTGCTATGTCTGTACATACTATCTTTCATTCTTTAACTTTCTCACCTCTCTATTTTTGAAGATATCATCAAACCCATCCAGTCATCACTTTTTCCATCTTCCTCTCAACCCATTTACTAATTTTTGTATTAAATGTACATTATATGATACCCATTTATTCTAGACCTGTTCTCTTGTGGGTTTACCATGCATAGGTACCCTTCATAAGTACCCTTTTCCAATTGCATTGAACTTTTTAAAGAGCACTGAAAAACTTTATATACAGCAGTGTGTGTGTGTGTGGGGGGGGGGGGTTATAACCATTAATTCCTTGTAATGGAATACATGGCACCCACTACCTTTCTATCATCATTTTCATGCCTTAAAATTTCCAGATTTTCCTATCTTCAGTAAGCATATGCTACCAAGATACCCAAATATATATGGTTGCTCCTTTTTATGTATAACTTTGTGGCCACTCACTCCATCTTCCCTGACAAATACAAATATCTTGATTGTTGATACATTAATTTCAGATTTACCTTGTTGCATCATACAATCTATTCATGAAAGCTTCAATCTAGTTATGACAATAAATCTCTTTAGTAATGCAACCATGCATCATGAGCTTAGCCACAGAAGATACAAGGACAAGGCTGAGATAAGTTGCTTTTACTACAAATGCAAAAACTATCTATCTATCTATCTATCTATCTATCTATCTATCTATCTATCTATCTATCTATCTATCTATCTATCTATCATCTATCTACAGTATCTATCTATCTATCTATCTATCTATATCTCTCTATCACTCTCTCTCTCTATACACACACACACACACACACACACACACACACACACACACACACACACACACACACACACACATATATATATGCTGGCAAAAGTGGGGAAGAGAACCTGTGGCTCAGTGACTAAATCACTGCCTAGTATGTATAACTTTCCAGGTTCGAATCCCATAAAGGGTATGGCTAACTGATGAAGGCAAAAAAGCCAGAAATGGTCCATCTTAGTCTCCCAATTTAATTCTTTACTCTTTGTCAGAAAAAAAGAAATTTGGATATATATATATATATATATATATATA
>NW_015386112.1:761434-762575 GCF_001527695.2 Protobothrops mucrosquamatus | reverse complement strand
ACCAAAGAGAAGAACCCTCAACACGCAGGATACGTATTTCCCTACCATACATAAGTAATGTTTCGGAGGCAACGGCTAGACTACTGGCCCCCTACAACATAGAAGTGGCCCACAAACCATGTCAAACGTTACGCTCCAAGGTCATGCGCCCCAAAGATCCTCTCCCCGCTATGGAAAGATCAGCTGTAGTTTACAAAATTGATTGTAAAAACTGCCGGTGCAACTATGTGGGGGAGACATCCAAACATTTGAAAACTCGTTTGCACGAGCACAAATTAGCCGTGAAAAGGGGCGATCCACACTCCCAAGTGTGGACTCATATGGCGGAACGTAACCACCAGTTTGACTTTGAGAACACACAGGTTTTAACTGGAGATGCCACCAAGGGGGGCCGGTTAGTCAAGGAAGCCTGGCTCTCTGATGGTGATTCTGTCAATCGCCATATTGACCTGCACCCGACCCACCTGGCACTAAGGAGATGGGGCAAAAGTCATCGATGGACCCATAACAGTCAACCCCGTCGATACTTGCAGAACCAGGGTGACGGCGACACAACTGCGCACGAAGAGACATCAATGGAATCCCGACGATCGTTAGACACCCACTCATCCACCACATGTGATCGACAATGACCTTCCCCTAGCAAACAGCTGGGAAATTTCCTGGATACCACGTGTAAAACAAGACATATGGTGGCTTTGCCCCAATTGAGAGGGCTACGCACATCAGGCCCATGCCGGCCCGCTAACAAATCTCACACGCGACGATGGAACGAAGGAGCCGAGGGAACACACGCCCACCCTATCGTGGCACGCGAGGCTGGGGAGGATGAGCGTATACACCAAGACCATACAGCCCCATGAACAAGACGTGGAGGGCCGACTGTGCGCAATGCAAACCGCATCCCGCAGCAGGGGGAGCTAGCAAGGGGGAAGACGCACGAAGGAAATGCAGAGATAGAGGGTATAGGGGAATATATTGAAAAAGAAGAGGAGGGCAGTAGTTGTAAGTACTTACAGGATTCCCACGCAACTCATGAGAAGACAGTGAATACGGGGGAGAACACCTTTAAGAGAAGGGAGGGAGTGAAGGGAACTTCAGCAGGCAGTAAAGGGGAATGTATTGAAAAAGAAGAGGAGGG
>NW_015386112.1:754849-760712 GCF_001527695.2 Protobothrops mucrosquamatus | reverse complement strand
CATGTCTTGAGGGCGCGGCGGAAGGTTAGGAGATCCGGAATCGTCCGGATCTCGGGGGGTAGTTCGTTCCAGAGGGTGGGGGCACCCACAGAGAAGGCCCTCCCCCTGGGGGTTGCCAGCCGACATTGCTTGGCCGACGGCACCCTGAGGAGGCCCGCTCTGTGGGAGCGTACCGGTCTGTGGGAGGGAATCTGCGGCATGGCTTGCAAAAAGCTCAAAGGCATTGGGGAATGGAAACGGTCCCATGGGGAGGTTCGCTCTATTGTACTCAATCTCTGAATGCTTTTCCTAGAAACTAATTCTGTTGCTTTTTAAACTCATGCCGAAAACATCTTTGTTTGCCTCAACTCTTGACTATTTATAATAGAGCTGTTGCATTAAATTATGAACACAAATATGGCTGCATTGAGTTAAGAATCTAAAATCCAGGAGATAATTTTATTTTAAAATTGAAAATATTACTGTGGGAACATCCACTAAGAAGGTTATTCAGATCTTCCTAACACCCAGAGTATGAATTAAAAGGTAAACATCCCTTGATTCAAACTTTTAATACCAATGATGACATCCATGTTGTTTTCTTGGCAGTGATAGGGAACTGTGCAATTTCTTCCAGGGCACTTTCTTCAACTTCCCAATCTATTTAACAGCTCTGAAATTCCCAGATTACACCCATCCAAATGCTAGCCAGGACTCACGCTTCTTAGCTTTCTAATCAGCTAATCACCAAACACTGGTAATAAGGCACTTACCCATATCCACTTACTGTCCATTATTTTGTGCTGTCAGCCCTGTCTATTTATTCTGACAAACTTTATAATTCACGGTTCCAAAGCATATATTCAGACATTTCCTCCAACAACATACCAGAAAGTAGCTATAGAGAGCTGTGTCTTTCAGTGCTTATGGTATCACAAGCTGAGAATACATATTTAAAATACCTGTTGGGACAACTAACATGTCAGGCTTCCCTTATCTGATCCTAAAATAGATCATAAAGAGGAATCTGCTCATAGGTGGGTATCCAGTAGTGACTTTGCAAAGCCTTCAAGAATTAATCTGTTTTGAAACAGATTGATATAATTCTCCTTTCAAATTAGGCTTCAACATATAGCTAGTGATCTATCTCAGGAGTGAAGACCCACAGTGTCCTGGAAAGCACAACCTGGTCTGAGTAATCAATGATTATAGAATCATTTATAAAAACAACATTTATAAAAATCAATAGATACATAGACATTAACAATATCTAGAGACTATGCAAAAGAGACTATCACCCAGCCTAAAAAGGAACAAAAAACCCCGAGCACCTCTTCACCAGCAGTCAGCGCCCAAATCAGCATAGATTAACTCCAAGATTAACAGCAGACCAACATTCAAATAAACACTCTCCCAATCAAGAAACTGCCAAAGAAGCCAACAGCAAACAGCCCAAACAAAGGACCTCTAAGACCACCCCCACCAACACTGACAGGGCAAGCCACTAGAATAGAAACTGACAGCAAACCGCACTTCTTACTAGCACTGATGATGTTACCTAGTTTGGATAATGAAACATCTGCAAGAAAACAAGCAAAGAACTTTCAAAAATGGCATTAAGAAATCTACTGTAGCTACTCGAGAGGAAGAATTAAATGCAGCATTCTGGAGAATTAGAACTATTGTTAAACCTATATGCATACTTCATGTAAAAGAGCATTTTCTAGGCATATGAACTCAAGAGAACAGCATTCACCAATCTGGTGCCCTTGAAGTGTTTGGGACAACACGTCCCACAATTTCCAGCCAACATGGTGAATTTTGTAAGCTGAACAGAATAAGTTGTCATTCTGCATCCTGTGATAAAGATTCCAGGAGTTTATTATGCATGCTTTAGAACTGATGTACAGCAGAAACATTTCTATCCCACAATCAAAAAAAGTTAACCAATAAAACTAATGGGGGAGGGGAGTCCCCCACCTCCCTTCCACTTCTATAAAGCTTCCACAGGATCTACATAAAACCTGGGCCCTGCTCAGACTCATCTGATCCAGCCAAGCTATTCTTATCACAGGAAACCAACTGTCTGCCGCCATGTTCATGTTTGGCTCCAGTACAAAACTTCCTCTCTTGAAGGAGCACACCTGTGGAGGGTATTGCAGACCTAAACAACCTGCTCAGCCACAATCACTATTCCTTCCCTGTAATGATGTAAACCAAGACTTTTGTTTTTGCAGCCCTTCAAATGTGATTCTACAACATCAACATTCACACAGAATTTAACACTTCACACATTATTGTTTCATCAAAACCTTTAGGGGGTCTAGGTTTGATTGAAAGAAATTTAAGCTGCAGAAATGGGAAGGATCCCTGTGGATCTGCAATATTATATAACAGTCCATATACCTGCCATTTTGGCAGCTGATTTTTTTTCATCTGAACAAGACCCGCTTTAGTAGTGCAAATTAAGATTCTTCCCAGTGGTGCTGCAAGGAACAGAGGGAGAAAGAAAAACAAGATAGACAAATTCATTAGCAGTATTTAAGGACTGCATTATGTTAAGAAACCTCTGATCAAAGGAACAAACCACCAAAGCTACTAGCTTTGGCATTTTCTAGGTCACTGCAGTATGAACTTTTACTGTACAAATTCTTATATCATTTTCCATGATCTGCAAATTATAGACAAAGCTCACTGTCAGAATGGGTACAGTACTGGACTATACAGATGGAGTCTAGACTCCACAACTTATATTAATATAGTAAAAGGAATACTCTTTCCAATTGTTCTCATCATTGTAAAGCGTTACTGGACTAAAAGCCAACCATGTTGATACCATGATGTCTGCAATACTTTAAAAGCTACCTACTGGCTTCCTCAGTGGGGAAAAAAAAATCAGCATTTTAAAATTACTAAAAAAACTCATGTGATGGCCAAACTAGGCAATAGTGGGAAACAGTTGAAGAAATTACTATGAATCAGACAAATCTAAGTGTTTAGTTAAAACACCCTTTTTTGGTGCCATGGGATTATCTTTATTTCCCAGGATAGCATGCTCAGTTCTATTGAATTATGTATAGCCTAATTCAGAATTTTTTCCCATACATCCTTCCCTTCCCTTCTTTCAAATAGAGAAGTAAAGCATCCAAAAAAGAATGGAAGGACAGCCTTGCAAGTTCAGTCAAACTTATGATCTAGGCCTCATATCCTAGGTTCTGAGGTTCTGAGGTTCTGAGGTTCTGAGAAGCCATTTGTTGGAGATAAAAGAAACAACCCTCTGTCATTGGAGTGAAGATTTAAAGCCATGATTAAACAATGTATAAATCCATGGAGTGAGATAAATCTAATTCATATCTGCCCTAACTAGCAGGAGTGATCCACAGTGGGTATTACGGGTTGCCCTCGACTTACAGCCACAATTGAGTCCAAAAGTTCCATTGCTACGCAAAACAGTTATGTGAATTTTACTTCATTTTTATGATTTTTATTGCCACAGTTGTTAAGTGAATCACGGCAGTTGTTAAGTTAGTAACATGGCTGTTAAGTGAAACTGGCTTCCAAGTTGACTTTGCTTGTCAGAAGGATGCAAAAGGTGATCACCTGACCCAGGGACACTGCAACTTTCGTAAATACATGCCAGTTGCCAAGCAATTTTGATCACATGACCATGGGGATGTCACAGTGATGTCGGTCATAAGTCGCTTTTTTCAGTGCTGTTTTAACTTCGAACAATCACTGAATTAATGGTTGTAACTACCTGCACAGACCAAGAGCATTGGGAGGACTACATATTGCCTTTCTCTGATCCATTAGGTCACTGCCCAGAATTTGTTATAAAATTGTCCATCCAAACCAAATTTCTGTGCATGCATCCAATTTTCTGATACCCAGCCTTCTTCTCTGTGAAGAATGTACTCTTCTTCCCTTAGCCTTTTGCATTCACATTCTCTAAAGCAGGATGCATTCTTCTGCAAAGCAATGTTTTCTGCTTGCCTTTTTCTGCTGGCTTTTTCTTCCCCATTTTTCATCTTTCTTGACCAGATGAGATGGGTTCAGCTGACATCATGTTTCATGCCCTGAAGAGGAAGCTTCCTTGACAGCTTTTCACTGGCAGGGTCCAGGCAGGCCTCCACTCTGCTTCTCAAAGACCCCATCCTAGCTGTCCACAAGCAGGATGAACTGTTTTCCCTTTAGACTTTTCACCCTGCTGTTGTAAATCCCCCTGGCATCCAGCCAAGGCCCATGCTAGACACAGCCATAATAGAGTCATTTTTCTTCTGCCCTTCAGAGAAGGAAACAGCAGAAATGCTCTCCTTTCAAAGAGCTTAACAAAGTGCAGATTCCAACTGAAGGTGACTCTGTAATCTATCCGGCAGAAACCATTGACTTCACTGCCCTGTGCTCACACCTGAAGGAAGCGAAGGACAACATCTTCTTTGGAAAGGGAGTTGAGTGTGAAGATGCAGCTGTTCCTTTGGATTCCATCACAGGAGAAAGAAGCAAAAGGATGAAATAGCTATGGGAAGGGGGAGCCACCTGATGATTTGCAAAACAAAAAACAAAGGAAAAAAACACCCAACTCTGCGTTAAGCTTGTGCAGAGGCAGCACAACGAATACCCCTATCTTAATGCAAACCAGGTGACATTTCTCCAGTTCAAGCACAGAAATGTACCAGCATTACAAAACCATTCCCGTACCAGTCCCTGTGTCACCATCCTGTCATGATAGTGTTCCTGCTGTGTTTCCTGGGAGATAATACACGCCAAATGGCTTGTTGGGCTGTGGTGGACTTGGAACTGTCATTCAGAGCTCTTATTTTATTTCCCCTGTGCCAGAGAGCAATGACTCACTTGAATTACACATCAATAGTTAACAGAGATGTAACGGCATCTACAGTAAAATGGTAATTGTAGCATGAAAGAAGCATGAAAACATCCTAGACTTCCAGGAAACTAAGTTTCTGGTGCATGGAAGGAATGTGGGAAACAGACACTCATCAGTTACAGAAGAAAATTGGTATTCAGCTATGTCTCCTAGAAATTGATTTTGGAGCAAGCACTCTTATTGTTGCTTTTTATAATAATGTGAAAATATCAGATTTGTACAGGTCATCAGCAAGTATAAACAATGTCACATCCAGGCCTGAAACTGGCTAAAAAGAGCCTAAATAATCTGTTTCTTCTATTGTGTCCTATAGTTACCCTCCCCAACACTTTTCAATAACCTTCCTTCAAAAGGGAAGGTTGGAGACTGGGTGATAGTTGTAAAAGTTGATACAATTCAGGGAGGGTCACTTAAGGAAAGGGTCCACCACTTCCTGATGCCAGTCTATCAGGTTCCCACTAGATTCGAAAAGGAGCTAGATTGAATTGCTAGCAGAGGACAGAGACCTGTTAACTTTATCAAAATCCACAGGCTAGAAGAAGTCCAAATTGTTATGGATTCATTGACTTCAACTCCCAGAAGTTTGTAGCCAGCATTCCTTTTTGCTCAAAGAATTACTCAAGCAATTGCTCAATTTCAAGAAGGCTGAAAAGAAGAACAATGAAATCCATAGGTTCATAATTTTTGTTGTTTCATATCTTCTGGCTCACTGATTCCATACATAGGTGTAAATTTATAGCCTGGATAAACACCATAAATGACTTATATGTCTTACTGTTTCTTAGAAATGAGTGGATGACATAGAACCAGGGCTTTTTTTCAGCCGGAACGCGGCGGAACCGCGTTCCGGCACCTTTTTCCGGGCCGGCCGCACCGGAAATAGCCCCTCCCACACCGGAAATAGCCCCTCCCAAATTTTACTTGCATTCCTGTTCTCTAAAGGGGCGGTCCTAGGGTTTGATGAGGGCGTGGCCAGGTTTGAGTTCCGCCACCTTTTCT
>NW_015386112.1:745810-754749 GCF_001527695.2 Protobothrops mucrosquamatus | reverse complement strand
CAGAGGATATTCTACAGATAAGATTGCCTGACTAAATACTGAGGCAATCCTCAGTTATTCAAGATAACTTTTTTCTATGCTTAGGGACATTATGTTTTCTGTATTATTACTATTAGCATTTAAAATCTGTGACTTGAATCTAACCAAAGAAATAAAGAAATGTTACAGCCCTGGCACATATGCTCTTTAGTGTTATTAACAGAATGCTCTTGAACCATCCAAAGAAGAGAAGGAGAAGTGTTGGCTCATGTATGTAACTGCAAGAAGAGAAGAGGAACCTTATCATATCAACCTTATCAACCTTGGCATGCACAAAGCCGTAAAGTCTCAAGCATCAGGCCTAGGGATGGCTTGCGAACCAACTGTAGCGCTCAGTTTTTGTGGCAACTAGAGATCCTTATTCTCTATCTCCTCCCCCTCTCTCCCTCTTCCCCCTCTCTCCCCCCACTCTCTCTCTCTTGTATATTTCATTTCTTATATATTTCTGTCCAATTCCTGCTTCCTTTTTGCTGAACATTTTTTAACATGTCATACTCTCCATTCAGACATTTGTATATCCAGAGCATTCCACCACCGATGTTGCCCAAATGATGCCAGCTGCTGCATCCTGCAGATAGTTTGTAGATCAGCTCCCAATATCTGCCAAAGCAAATTCTAAGTTGCCACATGACCGGGACCCTGCATTATCAAGGTAGTTGCTTCTGCAGGAACCCATGTGGCTTTTCTTCTTGTTCTCAGCAGACAAAAGACTATTGGAATCAAAGTCACATGAACAAAGCAGGCAGAGGGCAGATTTTACTCAGAGAGCTCATGTATTAGATACTCATTTATTAGATGTTGGAATGAAGTGCCTGAAGAAGGCTGTAGTTGCCCTTTTATTAGACATATGTTGCAGTTTTCAACAAAGAAGGTGTGTTGCAGCAAATACAATGCTTGCCTCAAATAACTCAGGTGTTGCTTCTGGTGTGATACTATTTATTTATTTATTAAATGTATATGCGAGATTTATTATTATGTAACCAATGCTTGGTAAATTACATTTTGTTCACAATAGAAAATTGGAATTTTTTTTCCTGGGAGTTTTATATGTACAAATCAATACACTGTTATGGAAAAGAAGAAGCAGTTTCTAATCTTAGAACTATTTCCTAAATGAATCCTTAGAACTATTTCCTAAATGAATCCTTTCCCCTTCTGAAAACATATTGAGAGAGGTCCTGATAAATCTCTTGACAAATGGCGAGCGAGACCTTGGTCATGTCACTCTCAAAAACTACCTATGAGACATGAGGACATGTTTAGAGCTGGCATTTAGACTGCATGGAATCTCCTGCTGGAGGTTCCCCAAGAACAATATCCATGGCTTTGGGGTGATTAATTAAGGCTTTTTAATTCCACCTGTCTTTTACCACTTAAAATTATGTATGTTTTGCTTTCTTATTCAAAAGTTCCAACCATTGCCACTTTTACTGTTGGAACATTTGTAGTGATTTATTCTCTTCGGCTTGTGCACTGCTTGACTTTTAAGAACTGTATAATAGAAATTAACGAGCCAAGCAACTCTTGCCTCATAATTTGTTTTCTGAATTCATGGCCTCCTTGCAAAGTGCAACTATGTGTTGAGGGTGCTGTTTTTGTTTACACCGTTCCTCTCATCAAGTAACAAGACCTCAGAGGATTCTTCATTCTAGATAGATGAGAAAGACAGAGACAGACAGAAAGAGAGAGGGAGGGAGGGAGGGAGAGAGAGAAATGGAGAATGAGAGAGGAGGAAGAACAAAACAGTTTCTCTTTGCAAAGACGTCTCTACACCTATGGAGAGTATTCAAATTTATTTCAATGTTACATCTGAATTAGAGTTTCACAGAGAACTGTAACTTCAACTAATATGTCATTTTTCCATTTCCTTAAAAACTCATGAAGGGAAGAAACCTCAAGGGAAACCAATCTGGGCAGCTTCACTAAGAAAATATACAAAAAGAAATAAATCGTAGAAATGAACCATCAATTATTGAAGTGACAAGTATACAGAAACGTGCCCAGGGAATCTGAACCTTAGTCTTTACTCACAGGACTCAGATGTACAGTAACTGACTCCCCTCTCCCTGCCTCCTCAATCAGTGATACAGTAGTAGTTCCATTCCTCACAAGATTCTTTTCCTCTCTTCTTAATCTCCTAGTATAGACTCCTGGTGCCATTCATGTGCCACAAATGGCAAATATCTCTTCCGAAATCACAATGTTCTGAATGTCTTAACTATTTATTTATCATATTTGTATAATGCTTTCTATTGAAAAAAAACTAAATGCTGTTTACAATAAAACCCACCAATTAAAATAAATTAAAACAAATTTTCTAAATCATGAATGTAAAACAATAAAATGAGGGATAAAAAGATAAGTGGGAGAATAAAAGGAGCACATATATCACAGCCGCATTGTTATTTAAAGATCTGGGAGAATAAAAATAGTTTTACGTAGAGTTGAAAAAGGTGCCAAGTCTACTTTGCTAAGGAGGGAATTTCAAAGTAAAGGGGCTATCACAAAAAAGTCTGTCCTAAAGAGCCTTTTGTTGCACCCCTGCATGGAATGGCCCCTGGAGTTGGCCTTCCAAAGATCATCCATGAATGATGTATTTTATGTTTTGCTAGGGATAGCTCAGTATTGAAAAGATTTCATTGGTGAAAGCAGTTTGCTTATGGATAATGGAGTGTAGGAATGCAGTAGATAAATTTGACTGTGGAAGTATTTCAGAGGGTTTGTTTTGTTTTTTACCATGTTGGCAGGTATGGGGCTGGATAGTATAGCAGTTCTTACTATGCCACTGGAACGAACTGGTTGGACTGAAAATGGCTTTGAGGTTTGGTAGACAGACAGTGAAGAGCTATGCCAGGAGAGTACTGGCAGTTCAGTAGTCTGTATGGAGGTAATTTGTGTCCCCTTGTGACAGCATGTGATGGGCTAAGACTGTGCAATGGTGGCCATGGTCTTGGTACCAGTGGAGGACTACAGCAGGGGCCTCCAACCTTTTGGGCACCAGGGACCGGTTCTGTGGAGAGAGGTTTTTCCACGGACCAGAGGGGGCATGGTTTTGCGTGCTGCCTGCATCCTGGGGATGCAGCTTTGCTTGTTTGCACGGCCTGGTTTCTGGCATGCCGCAGACCGGTGACAGTCCATGGATTGGGGACCCCTGGGCTACAGGATTGCTGTCTCCACTGGAAACAGGGAATTCACACCTCAGATGAATCTGCTGTGATGGAGAAACAGTCATTGTGGATTGACAACATGAGATTGTCTCTGTGATTGGTGAACAGCAAGCCTCTCTGTAATAAGAGTGTGCACATTCATGACATTAGTGTAGATAAGCATGTAGATCTGGTGTACATTGTGAAAGTAAAGATAATTACCCTGATTGAGATATGTAGGAACCATTGCCTGGGCAAAAGGGACTAAAGCATTTTTAAAGTCCAGAAAGTAAGGTAACATTCAGAAGAGGCTCAGACAGATGCTTTCCTAATTCACTGAAGTATAAAAAGAAGGAGATGGTACAGCATAATCAGACTTGCAAGATTATATTATAGCCAGTCTCAATCAAAGTAGTTTTAGCATTCCTGTGGAGTTGATTTGGTGTGGTCCACCTAGTATGGCTAACAATAATAGCAAAACCTGGCTGAATGAAGGCAGGGATATTGCCCCCCGCCTCAGAAATTTGTCCAATTGGATTGTGGGTGCTGCAGCAGCCTCAATGCTAGGTCAAACTGGTGGGACAGTATTGTGAGATCTTGTATGAAACAAGATCTGTTCCTGAGGTGACAAAGTATAAGTGACTATTTGTGAGATTGGGCCATACTGATAAGTTGGGAGAGACCATTTGGGGTCCTTGTCTGGGTCACCAGTCTAGAGACTCATTGCCTTTAACTTCCACATGGGGACATCACATGACTACATTGCTTAATGACAGAAATACTCACAGCCTGGTTGCCATTGTTAACAAAATCCCACCAGTCATTATACCCTGATCCAAGTCATTCCTGGCTTGGTCCCATACAGCCCCAAGCCTTCTAATGTAAAAGACTTCCTTCTCTTAAACTCTCCAAATCAAGTGTGGCCTCCTTGTAAGGTTTTGGGATAGTCTCAAAAAACTTCTCAAGCATCACAAGAATGCTTTGTATGATTTGGTGAGCGGTGTGCGTGGCCACAGGAAGAAAGCCTAATGTGGCCAGCAGCTATCTTGTATAGAGCCAGGCTGGGCATGCCTTGTCTGCTGTCCAAGGAAGATGACAAAGGTCAGTTGGGCATGGCAGGGAAAATGGAGTAGGGGGCCCCTGAGATTTCATGCTGTGATACTGGGATGGCTGGCCACAGGGTGGGGCTCCTTGGCAACAGTGACAATGCTAGTAACACTGGAACTGAAGTGGAGCCAGCTAACTGAGACTGCTCCAGGCTCCAGGCCTCTACTTCAACCTGGCATTACCAGCACGGCCACCACTACTGAGGGTGCAGTGCTGCTAAAAGGGCAGAGATGGGAAGAGATAGGCAGGCAGAGCACTGAATTTTGATCATGAGGAGACAGCACGGCCATAACTTTAGGACCATGCATAAGTACCATTTGTTCAGTGTCATTGTAACTTCAAATGGTCACTAAATTAGTAGTTGTTACATGAGGACTATCTGTGCTTTATATAACATATACCCCACTCTATTTTTAGCAGAGCACCTAAGTAAGCTATGAACTTCTTTTAGGGTTCATTATTGGAGTCTTCCTGCCTTTAGATTTTTAATTGTCTAAGTTTGTCCTTCAAAATGAACATCTCTAATTACAGATCTAAATAGCTTCAGTGCATTTATTATTTTCCCTGGTTTTTTTCCCAAGATTATAGTATAATTTCGGGTAAATAGGCTTTATTATTTATCATATCCTTCCTCCAAAAATATTCCTCCAAGTTAGCATCCTAACAATTCTGTGCTGCAAACAGAATGATGGATATTGGTTTTCCAAGGTACTTAGGGAACTTTTGACCATCTAAGATTCCTATCTAAGATTCCCACATTCGGATCCGCTGTAGGAGAGCACTTTGGCTCTTGACAGATATAGCTTTTGCTGCTTAGAATTCTTGTGTGGTATGTAGAAACAGAAGATCAGAAAGGCTGTTCACAATTAAAAAATATATATTAATGCATGTATGCAATGTTCCAAGCAGTGTTACCTAGATTCATTATACATATCATGAATAGGTATGTGGGATTAAATAAGACATAAAGTAGAAAAAAATTAAAATTTTATCTGCAAATGTATTTCAATTTCCAGGGAGATGGGGAGAATAAAACAAATGACAATGGTTAATAAAGCTGTCAACTATAGAAACTTCTATATTCAAGAATATGGAGAACTTTTTTTGTTTAGAAGTCAAATAATAGTTGCTGTATGCAGTAGCACCGAAATATATCTAAAATGTTTGTTTTCTCTCTGTTCCTTTCCTGAAGCAGGAAATACATGACTGCATATGGGTATCAGTTTCTCCAAACTGTTCTTTGTTATTATTCTAGGATAATAACACACAATACAATTAAAATGAACTTTTCTTTAAATTAGGAATGGATCAGCCTTTTAATATAAATGACCCTGATAATTATTTGAATGGAACAAAATTGACACTTGCAGATTTTCAGATTTCAGGACACTGAGAGAAATTGTCAGTTTCCTCAGAATTAAAAACAAAAACAAAAAAAACAAATCTTAATCCCATCAATTTGCTTCATATTCATCATTTCTTTTTTGTAGAAAATCAGAATACAATCACTGATTTTGTATGAGTTCTATGCACAAACACAAATCAAGAGAACTAAGCTCCTGCAAAACTGACTTTAGTTATCACCTAAAGCAGTGGTGGCGAACCTATGGCATGGGTGCCAGAGGCGGCACGCAGAACCCTCTCTGTGGGCACGCATGCCATCACCCCAGTCCTAGGCTTTCAGCTGGGTTTTATAAAACCTTTTCACTTTAGGCCTCCGCTACCGTGTACCGTTCAATCAGTCAATTTCAACTTCTTGGGGAAAAAAAAAGATCTTACAAATTTGAAATTGATTGATTGAACTTTTTAGTCCCACCCAGTCTGCCGTTACCACCACAGCCACGCCCACCCAATGGGCCACACCCACCCAATGGGCCACACCCACCCGGCACCCGACGATGCATAAGTGGGTTTTGGGTTGCAGTTTGGGCACTCGGTCTCTAAAAGGTTCGCCATCACTGACCTAAAGTATGAAGTGAGAACCTGGAAATGAGGTTGGCTCTAATACATTTAAAGAATAAGATTCTATTCCCAGCATTTTGTGGAGGAGATTAAAATCTTTAAATCAGATGTTTCTGAGTTCTTAAAAAAAATAAAAAATAAATAAAATAAATAAAAACTGCTGTACTATAGATTTCAGAGAATTAGTTTCCCACCAGATAAAACCTCTTCCTCCTTTCTTTCTCCACACATGCAAATGCGGCTTATCAAATCTTATTTTACAAGATGATAATTATGACGATCTGTTTATTCATTAGATTTAGCCTCACTTTTTGTACAGGAATCCAAGGTGGCATGTGTAGTGCTCCCACCTCCTACTTTTTCCTTATGACAATCATCCTTGAACTACATTGGACTGAGAAAGAGAGACACACAGTGGCCCAAAGTCACTCTGTGAGTTTTCAGGTCTGTAGCCTGGACTTCCCTATAGGAATACAGATTCCATTTTTTCCAAATGGATAACCAAATAAAGCATGCAAGAGGTGCTGTAAGTGTAGCATAGAAGTTATAAAGGTTCTATTCGCATACATGCCCTTTCGTGATTTTTTCCAAAGCATGTGGACAGATACAGTGGGGGAAAAATGCTAGACTAGAATTAATCTGTTCAAACCCAGCTCCACTTGTCTTTTCACCTGTTTTTTTTTAAACTGTAGAAATCTAGTCTGTTCACCCATAGCATTGCCTGTGTTCTAGAACTCCTGGTCCAGAAGTTGCCTTTTAAAAGAAGCATGTTCGTTAACTAGTAATTTCTTCCTTATATTTATTGGTTGCCCTGTTTGCCAAGCATCTCATTCTGTAGTAAATCCCCCCCCACTTCCCAAAGCCAGTTAATTCCTCTGGGCAATTTAGTTTTGTGTCTGCCACTATCAGCTCCCACACCTGCCCTGCCAGGAGGCTTTATTTAGCACTAACATTCATCACCCGGACTAAGCACATAAATAATGCCATTAGCCACTCCAAACTGTGATAAAATTAGCAGTGTAAACAGAGAAAGTAAATGACCTTAGTGGAAAACCATTGTTGATCCTGACCCAACACTTACAAAAGAGATTAGTCAGAGAAGAGCAGGGCAGGATGACAAGGGCTCCTGGGGACTGTTTAAAGACCTGAGTCTCCAAAATGTTTATTTTTAGGGGAAAAAAATCTCTTTGTGACTTTCGTAAGATTGGTGGGTCTTAAAACGGGAGGGGTTAAGGCTGATTTCTTTTTCTGGCCAGGTTAGATACCTTTGTCAAAAGTGCATTTCAGAGTACAGTAACTACATTTTCTCAGTTCTCCCCCAAATCATTTAGTATTCTTATCTGAAAAATAGCAATAATTAAATGTGACGAAAAAAATTCTGCACTTAATTTTCAATTATAGAATATTTTTAGGGACTTTAAGGATTTTCCACCACCTGCATTTCTACAGAAAGGTCATCTTTAGCAACTTAATTGATTTATGTAGCAAACAACTATCTATAAATAGAAATATATAAATAGAAATGTCATTCAATCATTGATTACCATATGCTAATTCACTCTACTTTGCAGTGAATGCCAATTCACAAAACTCAGAATGAATCAAGATGTTGATTCACTCTAATTTGTAATGCACTGGGCATATGCCAAAAGGTTCATCTAATTGCTTCCAAAAATGTCCTAGCCATGATTAATGAAGCTCAGGGAATGACAGAGAAACAGCTAAAGGCTAGAAATGGGAGAGAAAGGATGGCACTTTGTGATTTAGAAATAGAGGGATGGAATACAAAATATATGGATATTTCAGTTACTTTTATTCAGCTTCAAAATCTCCATTTTCTAGTTTGCTGTCTATTGCAAAATCTCCAAAAGATCCATGGAAATTATGATTTTGAGTTTGGGAATAGCCTCATGCTTTTGTCAATGTATTGGCAATGTAGTTGAATCCTTGACTGATTCCATGGTTTAAGCGAGAAGGAAATAAAATGACTAGTCTAAAGAAAAGAAGATATAGGGGTGACATGATAGCAGTATTCCGGTATCTGAGGGGCTGCCACAAAGAAGAGTGGGTCAAACTATTCTCCAAGGCACCAGAGGGCAGGACAAGAAACAATGGTTGGAAACTGATCAAAGAGAGAAACAACCTGGAATTAAGGAGAAACTTCCTAACAGTGAAGATAATTAACCAGTGGAACAGCTTGCCTTCAGAATTCGTGGACGCTCCATCACTAGAGGTTTTTAAGAAGAGACTGAACAGTCACTTGCCTGAGGTGGTATGGGTTCTCCTATTTGAGCGGAGAGATGGACTAGAAGACCTCCAAGTTCCCTTCCAGCTCTGTTCTATTCTAAAATATGTGGATTGCTAAAGAGTGTGACCATCAAGATCCTCTAAAGATCATGTTAGAATTTTCACTGCTTCAGTAAATCTTATGTATTGTTCCTCAGCCTTGTTTGTTGCAGAACAAATGTAAAAAAGGAAAGACAAGACCAGAAGACAGGCTTAGGATACAGGAGGATCTGGACAGACTTGAACACTGGGCGCTATCTAACAAAATGAAATTCAATGGTGAAAAAAGTAAGGTTCTACATTTAGGCAAGAAAAACCAAATGTACAGGTATAGTATAGGGGGTACCTTGCTCAATAGTAGTAACTGTGAGAGGGACCTCGGAGTCCTAGTGGACAATC
>NW_015386112.1:666347-745609 GCF_001527695.2 Protobothrops mucrosquamatus | reverse complement strand
TTATTATTATTATTATTATTATTATTATTATTATTATTATTATTATTATTATTATTATTATTATTATTATTATTAAAACTGAATGAAGTCAAGACTTCATTCAAGACTGCTCTTTGCTATAGGATAAACTCTTTTTTATCAGCCAAAATAATAATGTTTGCATTCTTTTGATGATAAAACACCATCACATGGGTTTGTTAAATGTAAGCATTTAAGAATAAACCTCATCAATTTGATTGGATCTGGTATAGGTCTCTTCCTATAGAATTACAGGCTACTTCATGGCCATCAAGCGGTCTTTAATGCAAGCTCTTTCGTAAAATATATTGAGCTGGGGCCTGGAGTTGATAGTAAGCTTTTTCAAACTGAGCTTTGTTTCTTTTTTCCAATCCTTTTCAGCAATATGATTTTATTTTACAAAACCACAAATTGCTGCTTGGACATTCTACAGCCTGATTCATTCAACAACTGCCCCAACATCTGCTTTTCTATTCTTCCCTTGGAACTGATGGCAAATACTGTAGATGGTTAAGATCTGTCTCTTAATTACAAGCACATGGAAGGCAGGCTGTGCCTCAGAGAGAATGGTGAGAAGTCTCTCAGGAAATGCAAGCAAGCTGTGACGCGTGTACATGTCATGTTCATTTTCCTGATGTGTTACTGATTGGAGCACTTGATCCAAAACAAACACTACCTAGTATACAAAACTTGGAGCTTGCTTCCTCCTCTTGCAAGTGTTAGGATCTGGAAGGAGGCTTCGTTGTGGAAACAGTAAATGCTACTCCAGATGAAGTAGCAGGAACAGCAGCAGGAGAGAAAAAAAGCCCCAGAGAAGCAGCAAGGAAGCTTCTTTTGAGTGTAGGCTTGGACTGGTAGCTCATAAGGCCAGTTCCAGATGTTGCCCCAGGTTATCTCCAGTTGATTTTGTGCTTCAATACCATCGGTGCATCTTACGAGAGATTATCACCACCAACACTTGAGATGAATAAATAGTAAAAACTATCACCCTATAGCACAGGTGTCAAACTCGCCTCACCTCATCATGTGACGTGTCACGATGTATTGTAACTTTTTTTGCATTGCCGGAGCTGGGGTGGTGGGGCCTCCATATGATGCAACCAGCCCATGGGCCGGCAGTTTGACACCCCTGCCCTATAGGTTTCTGATGGATCCTGTTCCCAAAACATGAATGATCCAATCATCTCCTCTATCAGTAGATTTGAATTTCATAGAAATGAGGATGGCTGAATTTTTTGTTGTGTTCCCACAGCCGTTGCAGATGAAGCCAGATAAAATTAAGAAAAGTAAGAAGAGGATAGCCATGGGACAGAATGCCCTTTTTTGCAGGACCACTCTTAAATGGTCTTAGTCTTGTGAGTAATAAAGTTCATTAACCCCATGATAAGCAGTTTCCATAATTGTTCCATTACATGGCTGATTGGTTGTGTGTATGTAAGGCTGAACCTGTTTAGCTTTAAATTTCATCTCTTGAGATTAATTAATGGTTTACTGGGAGAATTAGTGCCTTTTAAAACTTTTCACTATACACTAATTCTGCACTGTGTTAATTAAGTGTGTCATAGAAACAAAACAATGAGGATACATAGCTTTTTCACTTATTCTGAAAACTGGGATATATTTTTCTATGTAGTTGTAAGCAACATGTACGTGATTGGTCTATACGTCTTAGAACCTCTCAAAAGGCCATTGGGGCAATGGTACCTTTTGAAAGGCCACAAATAATGTTTATTATCCACAGTCTTAAACTAAGAGTTGAATGTAAGCGTTCCTTATATCCTTGGAAGAAGTCGGAAATCATTCTCTGTTTGTTTGAGTGTGAGTGTGTATGTAAGTGTGTGTATGTGTATGCGTATGTGTATGTATATGTGTTTGATAATCAAATCAATTATCAAAGACATATATGGAAGGGCAGCATTACAATATGTATATGTATATGTAAGTGTATGTGTGTGTATGTTTGTGTGTCTGTCTCTGTGTGTCTGTGTCTGTGTCTGTGTGTGTGTCTGTGTGTGTGTCTCTGTGTCTTTTCTTTTCTTTTTCTTTATACCTTTCCCCACTTTTGTACCTTGTTCTCTTCTTACTCTTTCCTTTTCTCTTGATTGTTAGTTTATACTGGTTTTTTTACCTGTACGCTTTGTAAAATGTAATAAAACTATTTGAAACAAATTATGTTTGTTAGCCAATATTTTTTTTTACTGATGTTTTTGTGATTTGAGGTGAATGGCTTTGCATCTAAAGTGAAGGTGTAGGGAAATGTTCCATATTGACAGTCAAAGGCCCGTCTCTTCCCCTGCTCAAGAAATGTTCCACTGTACCTCCACAACTCTTTGAGATGAAATAGGGAAATTTCTGAATCATTAAGATGGATACCAGTAGTGGTAGAGATGGGAAGGGAACAAGCTCCCCGCCCTCCCGCCCACTGCAGAGACCCCACTGCCTCCTTGAAAGACACATTCATCACTCCTTTATTTGGAGGGCCTCTATTTTCCATCTCCAACACACAGCTGATATTTTTGTTTCCATTATGACTAGAGGGGACCTGTCAGACATGATGGCCATCTCTGCTCATGCTGCCATATCAAGCATCACTTCTCAGCACTACCTTGCTTACGCTTGGCAGCCTCTGAGGAGCTGACATCCCACTGACAATGTTTCCAAGCACTTGCTTTTCGTTCCAGTCTAAATTATTCTCTAGTTAGACACTGATCTGACTCAGATAAAATAATTGCAATATTGCTTTGAAGCTCCTGTTCCCTATGGATGTTTTGATCCTTCCTGGCTGCCTCAGGCTTGGTTATTTGGGATAGTGTCTGGAAAAGAAGCAAAACACTTACATATTTTAAATGCTGCTGGATATTCCTAGGACCTAGAATTAGCCTAGTCTGATTTTTTTTGGGGGGGGGGAATGTTGTGCTCTATGCCTAGTTTCAATATAACAGATATATGCAATAGGGCAAAAAAGTGACAGTATGCTATGACTGACCTCTACACTTCACTTTACACTGAGGATTACACCGCCGATCCTAAATTCAATTAATATATATGTAGTCAGTGAGCTAAGTAGAGAGATTGTTAATGAACATTGGAACTTAATGTTACAGCTCTATTTAATCATTTGTGTTGGGTGATGATATCTCTATGTTACCTACTTTTATAGGTTTGTTGATGGAAGAAAATTACAGCTAAGAAGAAGATACAAATGTGAAGCAAACATTTCATTCAGTTCTCAGTAATAAACTAGTAATAGACATGTTTTTGTGCCAGAAGTCAGATAATTCCAATGATCTAAATCAGGGGTGTCAAACTGGCAGCCTGCGGGCCAGATGCGTCACATACAGGCCACGCCCACCCTGGCTCCGTGAAGGCAAAAAACATCGCGATATGTCATGATACGTCATGTGACGCGATCGTGCTGGACACCAGTGATCTAAATGGAATTATAATCCAATGGTCCTGTATTCTCTATGCCAAAGTTTTTTTTAAAAAAATATCTCATTTTTTCAATACAACACAATACACTGCTGCACAACAGATTAGGTTCACCTTGTATTAAACTTAAGTCAATCTTATGCCCTGGACATTTTAAACAAGTGTGTCCTTTTGAAGTTAGGTAGCTCCTTTGGGGCTATGTCAATGTTAGGATTTAGGAAACTATCACATACCAGGTCAGATCATTGATCTATTTGCTCCATGCTATTGTAAATCTCAGGAAGAGGTTCTTCCAGATTTTAAACAGGTAACTTTATAGACTTTTCTGATTATGTGAAGCATTTAAACAGGACCCATCTGTATATAAGGACTCCTTCTGTTTTCCACTGAAACCTTCTCATAATACAAATGTTTAACACAAATATTTATCACTCATTTATATCCTTCAGGATGTAAGCGCATGCATCTCTTTCAACATTTTGAAAGTCTGCAAATACATCGTCTTGAGTGCTGTTATTATTAGGAGAACGGTATTCCTGAATTTTATTCAAAGAGAAGATTATTTTTGTGTAAGGTTGAGCGGGTAGTCAAGGTTAGAGTGGGGAGGTTAATACTTCTTTGTGGACTCCCTTCTTTTTGTACAAACATTGGGAAAATGACCGCTGCAGAAAAATGGGCTGATTTTTTTCAGAGCAATCATCCTTCCCCAGACATCATAAATAAAAGACAGAATTTATAGAGTTAATAAATCACTCCTAAGAGTTTCTGGGGCAGAGGTTCAACTACTGCAATGATATCTCCAGCACTTTGGAAGAAAGAGAGGGCACTAATTGTTTTACACTTTGAAAGTCAACAAAGAGTGTGCACTGGGGGTAAGCTGCAGCGTCCAGCCGAAAGTGTCAAGAGGTTTATTTTTGCTCAGACCTGTGAAAGGGCTTAAGCTTGAGACTTTCAGATTCCGCTTCCCCGCCCGGAGCTACAGCATGTAAACAGTTTATTTAACATGATTTTTTGGCGTGTCTTCAATAAACCCCCTGTAATAATTCCCCTGGCAGACCAAACATATTGCAGCAGAACACCCCAAGGCCCCTCCTCTGCTTTCCTGTTTGTGCACAGTGTAAAACTTGGTACTTAGCTATGTTTATGCCTCTGCTTCTAGCAGGGTCTGCAGGACATTAAGCTGCTCCTATCAAAGAAGCACCTTAAACTAAATCTAAAACAGGAAAAACATTTTGTGCCTTCCAAGGAGGTTTCTAGGGTACTTAATTCTAGCATGTAACCATGTTAGGTACTGACTCTTGCTTATCTAAGGCAGCTTACTGGCTTAATCCAGTCTAAAGGAAATCCTGGATGAATGCTCGTCACCTGATGTTTGCATTACATTTGAATGCACTTGAGTTCATTAAAAGTTTATCAACTCCAAAACAAACATATCAACAAAAACGTACCTACAGAGCATGATTTAATCTCCCTAGCATTGAAACCACATGAAAGAAGCCAAGCATGGCTTTGGGAGTCAAATGCAGTTGCCTTTTGAAGCATAAATTATACAAAGCCCAGTGACCGGGAACGGTGTCACCAAATTGCTGGCATAACTTAGCCACTGTACTTCACTATGTAAGTGCAGTGGCCTTGGCTGGCAAAGGGCCATATCACGGCATGATGGAAAGCCTGCCAGGAGCAGGAACACATCATCAGCTGCTCAGTGTCATGGCTTCAACACTCTGTGTCAGAGGCCATGAATTGTGTGATCCTTGAGCAAACAAATGTCATGTGTAAGGGTGCTGGTCAATTGTCTATTGGTAACAACACAGTACAGGCCTAAACCTTGGCCTCATCTTTCTTCATCTGGGAATGCTCAACTCTCCTTAGGAATACAACCTTGTTTGGGCCATAGGCTTTTGTCGAAGGGTAATTTTGGTCGCAGGATCCAATCCAAGTCAAAGCTTTCAGGCCCATGCTGGAGCCCATTATCACAGAACTTCTCTCTCTCCAGAATACGTGCACTTGGCTGTTCTATATGTTGTATTTATATGGTGCCTGGCTGTGTGTAGCTTTTAGTTGTTAATTAGAGTGTTGATATTCTGGAAAAAAAGAAGTTCCCTGATGATGGGCTCCAGCATGAACCTGAAACCTTGGAAAAATAAACCTTTGGTCCCAGTGACAGACTCAGATTGGATCCTACAACATTGTCCTGGGACACATATAGTAAGGCCTACACCAACAATAAGCCCTAGCTTGATTTTTGGGGGTGGGCCTAATATAAGCCTTATCCCAAAAATAAGCCCTAGTTTTGGGGTGAGACACACACCTAAAAATCAAGCTAGGGCAGGGGTGGGGGTGTGGAGCTACCCCACCCACCCTGCACCCACTTACCTTGCAGCCAGGCCTCTCCTTGCCATCCCACTTCTTCTGAGGCCTTTTGTGCAGCCAGACCTGCATTTTTCAGTCACAGGGCTTTCGGGAAGGCCTGTGAAGCCAGGAACCGAGCTATGGATTCAACCCATAGCTCGGTTCTGCAAGATCTCAGCAGCCGAGCACAAAGCTATGGATTGAATCCATATCTCGGTACTCGTCTGCTTAGGCCTTCTGGAAAGGCCTGATTGGAAAATGCAGGCCCGAATGCAGCTGCAGAACTTTGGCCCCAGAAGAAGTGGACTGGCTGGGAGGAGCTTTCAGTGTCGGAGATGAGGTAAGGCCTACCTGAAAATAAGGCATTGTGCCTCTTTTGGAGGCAAAAATAAATAAATAAAACCCGGTCTTATTTTGGGGAAAACATGGTATTTACCTTCATCACAAGAGTTACAGTAATTTTTGTCTGTGCTCAGCAGAGATGGTGTTGAAGTGAAAGGTTCATCCCCAGAAAATACTGTTATAAATAAAGACGTAAAGTGCATTCAAGCATATGAAGAGTGAATTTTCTTAAGAACTGTAAGTGGATCTCATGTATTTGGGGGAAAAGATACCATATTTACTTAGAGATAAGTTCTTCCACAGATAAGCCAATCCTCAATTTTTTAACCAAAATACCATGAAAAAATGTCCAACACTCAAAATGTTTGTATGCTCACATTTTTCATGGTATTTTAAAAATTTCATGAATTTTTAAAAATTCAAGGGATGGCTTTTCCGCGTATGGGCTTATTCACAACTATATATGGTAGTAGTCTTTCGGATAGAGAGGAAGTCAGAGAAAGAGCAACTTCTTCTATTATCCATGTTACAGGAAAAAGAATAATAGAATAAACAGCAAAATAAAGGAACAGGGCTGTCCACATCTCATTACTCCTCAGTGCAGAACAACCAGCATCAGGCATGCCAGGCTAGAATAACAGCTCTGACTTGTACCATGTATGGGTGACATTCATTCCCTAAAGAATTAAGTAAAGGACTTTTAAAAAGGAGTGTTGGTATAGATTGTTTCAAGCAGAATTTGCCTTAGGTGAGCATAAAATGCTAAGGGCAAGCTAGTGTTTACTCACTTAGGAGCAAATGATCATATGGGAAACAGCAGCGGAGACAAAATCTCCCTGGGGCTTTATGTTTTTTTCTTTTGTATAAAGCAAAACATGCAGCTTTAATCCTTCCTTACCTATATTATACCTAGTCTCTGGAATTTCTACAACGGCAATAACCTTGAAAGCCTTTAAGTTTCCTTTCCTCTCCTCTCCTCTCCTCCCCTCCCACTATGAATTTTCTGCCACCATTTTTAAAAAATTATTATTGTTGTTGTTGTTGTTGATGATGATGATGATGATGATGATTTAATCTTCAATTTGATTCACAGTCTGGAACTGGTAAAAACTTAACAGTTCAAGTCCTAACCAAGGACCTAAGAGCTGTTAAGGTAACGTCTGAGTATATAAGCAGTTCTGAGTAAGGTGGGTTTTTTGCAAAGTCAGAATATTCAGGTCTGATAAGTTCAAAATTTTATTGATCATCACACAGTCAGCCAGATGTTCAGACTGGGTTTGGCATTTTTGTCTATCTATCGAGTTCTTACCAAGGACCTGGGATAGGCAGATCTAGATGTTTGATGGTGTTACAGATATCGTCGTAGGATGGAAGCTGTTCCAAGTAAAGTCGCCTTTTGCAATTGACTGATGGCAAATTTGTCAATGCCAATGATGTCCAAGTGGTGCTCCAGTTTTTTGGGAATTGCACCCAAGGCACCTATTACTATTGGTACTACCCTTGCTTGCCTTTGCCACAGTTGTTCTATTTCTATTTCTAAGTCTTTGTATTTTGTTATCTTCTCCAGTTCTTTCTCTTCTATTCTGCCGTCTCCAGGCACCGCCACATCCACTATCCAGGCACCGCCACATCCACTATCAACAATTGTTAAGTCCAGGGTGTTATGTGGAAGGTACCTGTCTGTTTGAATTCTAAAGTCCCAGAGCAATTTAATTTCTTCACTTTCTATGACTATCTCTATTTTATGGTCCCACCAGTTCTTGCTTGCACGCAAATTAGATTGCTTGCAGATTGTCCAATGCACCATTGTTGCTACTTTGTCATGCCACTGCATGACAGTCAGTCTGTGCAATCTTCTGGCAGCAGCTAACCAGGTGGTCCACTGTTTCTTCATCTTTTTTGCATAAGTGGCACTTATTGTTTGTTGCTGTCTTCTCAATTCTGACTTTGTATGCATTTGTCCTTAAGGCTTGGTCTTGTGCAGCCAAAATTAGTCCCCCGGTCTCTTTCTCCAACTTTCCTGCTCTTAGCCATTGTCAGGTCTTGTTGTTGTTGTTGTTGTTGTTGTTGTTGTTGTGTGATTGATAGCACAATCCTTAAATTTAAACTGGATTCAGCACTTTTGTCCATTGAGTAATATTATTACTGACTCCTAGAGACATTAATAGCATATTGTAGGGAAGCAACAATCTTGAGAGCATAACTGCTGGATGGTTGGATCAGACTGTCTATTAGAAGAAAGAAAAATGTAATATGATAAAGCCTTAGCTTCTTAAATTAGCTCTGGGGAAGGGGAGAGAGGGGGGGGTCTGAAGGCATTATCCAAGCTAGCCTTTTCTTTGCTAGAGGGCAACAATTTCTAGGTCCATCGACAGCTATTATGTTTAGCTGTATTCAAACTGAATCTGTAATGACTTCACATTGATTTATTTTTTTTGCCATAGTTTTACTTCAGTTCATTAGTGGCTTTCTAATGAAGGCCCAGATCCAGACCTTGCTTGATCTTTGAAGTAAATTATCCGGTTCTCAGTCCTCATAATGCCGCCTCATAAGTCCTTTCTCATTAAATCAAGTACATTCCAGGATTGACGATAAAAATACACAATCTGCAATGCTTCTTTTCTGATATCTTAGTGTGTTTGGGGGGCGGAGGAATTGTGTGTGTTTGTTTGTGTGTACAATTTGTAATTGTGACTTTCTCGCTGCAAAATCCAGTGAAGGATTGACATTTCATGGAGAAAAGGTGGTGTTGCCATTTAGATGATGGCTTAGCCTAACTGAAAGGAAAAGAGGGAAGGAACTGCTGTGCTCCCAAAATTATTTTAAAGACATTTAGATGGAGATCTAAATGTAGTCTGGTATGAAGTGTTTAATTCTTGTGAGAAGTTTTGATTGAAAGCAAATTCTAAATGAACTAGCCAACATTTTTAAATAAGTCATCTTGCACCACAAAGACTAAGAGATAGAGTGTGGCATTGGCTTTTTAGAATAAAATATTAGATGAAATTGACTGCAGACTATGAAGCTTTCGAAACATCCTTTCTAGCCTGCCAAAAAATCCCACCCACTACAGGTTTCAGAACAAGAAGCTACCACTTTTCTAATATAGTGCATATAGGCCTCCCTCCTGCATAGTTTTTGCTGGTTTTGCCCTTCTCCAGCAATCTTCTTTCTGCTGCGCAAATGTCTTGTCCTCCTTCTACCTTCTGTACATCTTAGTTCTATCAGTTACTACATTTATATCTTATAGTATTTGCTCCAAAAGCTCAACATGATTTCCATGGGGATCTTTTCTCCTAACAACAAAGGCAGGCTTGAAAAAGATCAGCTCCAAGCCACCCTTGTGAGTTTCCATGACTGAAGTTGCATTTGAACCTGGGTCTCTCCAGTCCTAATCCAATGTCATAACCACTAAACTACATTAGATTTTTTTTTATCCTCCTTTCCCACAAATTTTCATTATAGCTTCTTCAAATGTTTTTTGCAAACCATTGCACACACCTACACAAATGCTTACAGAAAAACGTATGGATCATAAAGACCCCTTAATTTGCTATGTTTGTGGAGGGGAAATAAAGGGATTTTTAATTCACAGCTGTTGTACTAGAAGTGGGACTTCTAGATAGGCTTAGAAATCATGCAGCTGTTGGTTAGTCTAGAGGCTGCTAGGAAGAAAATTAATGAGTTAATGTCATTTAGACTCCAAGAAATGACATGTCCATGATGGATCAGCACAAGTCTGACAAAAAGTAAAGTCAACTCAGAAATAGTTTATGTCCATTGTAAGGTCTTGAAAAATGGAAAGGCTGGTGGTCTGGAAAGCTTTCAAGAAAGTCTATGCAATAATAAATCTGTTTTTCTTTAAATGCCAGAAGATCTGAAAGGCAGGGGAAGTGGCCCAATACTTGGAGATACATAATGTCACAAGGAAAGCTTGGTCATTACCATAGCTAGTGTGTACCTTATAGAAAACCTGTTGTTTCGGTGGATGCTTTTTCAAAGCCCTTTAAGTGATTTTTGATCAATGGCTTGTTCCCAAATAGTCTGCTGATATTTTTCTTTCTTGCCCACTTCACAGTACATTGATGCTCTTGACAATAGATTTCTACCTTCTGGCTACTTCAGAAGGCCAAAGCTGTCCAGTAGATATCTATAGCAGTTTCCATAGCACTTATACATTTCATTGATAAGTTCTTGTCATAACTTTCCAATTATTAGTTCCTTTCCCTACAGCTAGCTCTGATTCCTAGGCCATTTCTTCCTACCACATCTGGGAAGAAGATGAACCAATTTCTAGTCACTTCTTTTTCTTTTTCCTAACATTATTCCCGCACTATGGCAGGATCTGCTTGTCAGCATATCCATCTCCATTTGGATTGATCCATGGCATCTTCATGTCCTCCTTGATATTATCCATCCACCATTTCTTGGGTCTACCATCAGGGTCCTGATGCATAGCTATCCTCACCACTGAGATTTCTTTACCACGTATGACAAGTCCATACCATGTAAGTCTTGCTTCCCACAGTTTTGTTATAATTGGCATGACTCCCAGTCAATGTTGAATGTCATTGTTCATGGCATGGTCAAATCACATTAGTCCAAGACAATCAATTTCTAGATACTGTACTGTACTGTACTATACTAGATTCTAGGCCAATGAAAACTACCTAAAAAGTAGCTTCACATAGTAGGATTCTGTAGCCACTCAATGCAGCTACTCTGCCAACTTTCCCAAGTTATCTGCACTTGTATGTCAAGTACAGACAATACTATGAGTGAAAGGAGACAGCTGTGCATGGACACACAGAGATGATGTGGAAGAGTCCTCAAAGTAGCTGCACCAAGCCTTCTCTGAGGGTGTGGCAACCTCAGTGCTAAGAGGAAGGATGTTTCCATCATGCTGCCATGCTTTGTGAATTGTGCCTTTGAATGCTTTGCATAACCCTACTAGACTTGTGGTTTGGCCTCATCTACTATTCTAAACTCTCCCCCTGGCCTTTACTTAGGTATTTCAATTTCTTACCACAAAGGCTCTCCTTGAAAGCAGCATAAATGTATCATTGAAAAGAGTCTTCAACGTTTATACTTCATACTGGTATTTGGAAATACATCTCAGCAGCTGTTGTAGAAGAAGCAGAATAGAAGAAGATACTGGAAAGATCCCATTCTCTTTTGGCAGTTGTTCATCCCATCTCGGGACTTTTGCTGGTCCTTAGTGTGGACTTAAGAGTACCTCAGAAAACACATTTGAACAGATCTCGATTTCCAAAGGTACAAGGCACCATTGTGCTTTGATCTTTAACAATAATTGACCCGTGAGCTGACAAAATATCTTTTAGATGAAGTTGGTAATATAACATTACTTAAAACCTTCAACAAGGATAGAAGGCTGGATCATTAGTGACATACAGTGCAACATAAAATGTAAGCAATTTTACCACAAAGGCTCTTTAATGACTCTTCTTTTCATGATAGATTTCTCCATTATTGCTCAAAGAAGGCCTGCCAATTACAACCTGAACAACTTCACAAAAACAGCCTAGGCGGCTCTTTTCCCTTTCTCAAATGACCGCCTATGTACACCACTTCAGAGGAAAATAATAAGCATGAAATTTAATCATATGGGCACCCACTTAAACAGATGAACCATAACTGCTTCCCTTAATCTTTATTATGAGTGCAGGATAGAAGCCACAGTACTTTTGACAAGATTTTATCCCCTCTTTTGCTTGTGAAATTAATTCAGAAATAGTTTGTGAGCCATGCTACAGCTAATTAATTACTTAGAGTGTATTTACTCATCCAGTTTTCCAAAAAGAAGGTAACTTTTGTAATTGCTCATGGTAGAAATTTCCATAGTTACCAGTCTTTGAATAGTTTACTAAAGCATATTTTGACGATAGGTCAAAATGATCTCATTAGATGAATTTGGACATTTGCAAATCCAGGCTGGAATGCATGCTGAGACAATTTCAAGAACTCTATCACACCGTGGAAAAGGAAGTTTATGAATCTGTTGTTATTCAGTCCTAATTGCCTACATGGGGAACCATTCTATTTGAGATTATAAAAAGATCAGATATTGGCCATTCATAAACCTATGAGGAATAGCAAAAATTGAACAAGGAAACAAAGTTATAGGGGAACAGGCAATTTAAGCAAAACAATTAAATATCAAAAGGATTCATAATATCTCAAAGACTAATAGATTTAGACTTCATGGAAACTTCCAGGATTAGCCTGTAATAAGACCTTGAAGTCTTCTTCTTTATTGGTAGACCTTGAAGTCTTGGCTCTTTCCTTGGGCACCAGGCTGGAGTGGTGTATGACATGTCTATAATGGTCAACATGGAATTATTGTGAATTGGATCCCGTTATGTCATGTTTCTTCGCTACTTTTATTTGCTGGTGTTTCGTATTGGTTTTGATCCTATATTAGTTCCTAGAATCTTAAATGTGAGTTGAGCAGCCACACAAATTGATTAAATAAGCAAAGAAGCAATTACTACAAATGTGTTAATCTCTAACATTACCATTTTTTACTTCTTTCTCCTATTAAAATTGAGAGCTCATTCATGTTTATGTATTTTCACTAAGTATTCACAAAGATATGTGTGCCTGTGTCTCTGTGTGTGTGTGAACTATGACATTATACACACAGCATTGTTATGTTTCAGCATTGGAATTGACAAAAATTGCTGAATATTCAGCAGTTCAGAAATACAGAATTATTTTGCATGTTATTACAAAGATCAGAGACTCCAACTAGGTTGACTTAAGCATTTGGATATGTATTGCTTTAAAATAATAAAGATATAACTAATCCTATACTCTATATCATTTGTATTATTGTACAATAATATAGTGATTTGTATATTATAACAATATGAAGAATTCTGGCCAAATAATTATAGATTGATATCAAAGAAGTTCTTTCAGCTAAGCTAGACATTTGATTTCCTTCAGTAATTTACTTCAAAGCATTTTTGTGTAAAATATCTAAGACATGCATCTGAATTAATGACTGATTGTCTATTATATTCAACAGAGTAGTGTTTGGCATCAAGGAAGGAGCTGCTAGTCTAACCACACCCATGACACGTCACAATAAAGACAAACTGAACCATAATGATTTCATGCAATTCCTTTCCAACGTTATGCCACACATTCTAATGCTCCTCTCTGCAGATAAAAAAAAGTGTTAGCATAAATTGTGGGTTTCTTGTTTAAATTAAAAAAAAAAACCTCAAACTGTTTGAAGCTGTTCAGAACAAGTCTTTTGACATGATTTAATGCCTCACTGAAATAAGGGCAGAAAGGTGCCTCTGTCACAAAGCATTACTTTTGAAGCCACTTTGAAAAGCATGGCTGTGAATGCTAATTTGATTAAAATAAGACCATTTCCTCTTAGATCTACTCCTGAATGAAAATCATTGAGGCAGGTCCCAAAGTCTAACACCAGAAGGATTACAGTGAGATAACTGGTAACTGAGATATGCACTCTTCTGTCCTAGCATCCTCTGCTGGAGGAGAAATACAGTTGCTTTTTACAGCAAGACCATGCATTGATCTACTCCCCAAGTGTAGTGGCAAGAAAGTCATATGATCAAATTCTTATCTTTAGAATTAATTCATTGGGTGAGCAAAGAGAGATAGCAAACAGGAGCTTGGCCAGCAAAGTCAAAGGGAAGATATTTTGTTTTATTTCCTTTCACCCTTTCTGTTACTTCTTTTCCACCACCATCATCATTATCTTTCAATCAAGCCAAGTCCTCACTCAAATAACTACCTAGAACAGCTATATCAGTGAGATGGACAGCATAAAAATTGAATGAATGAATGAAATTCCTTGTGTGTCCAATCACACTTGGCCAATAAAGAAATCTATTCTGTACTATTCTGAATGAATGAATGAATGAATGAATAAATAAATAAATAAATAAATAAATAAAGTCAAGAGGATGATTGAAAGCTACCTCAGTAAACTATACCACAGAACATTGTAGAAAACATTTGGCTCCACGGATCAAATAAACCCAAGCACTAATGTTTTGTTTTGTTTTTTAAAAATGTGGTCTGCTAGCTATGTTGTGAATCTCCTTATTGGTGGTCTTATGTCTTAAATTTACTTGGGTCTTTAGGATTAAGATACAACATGAGCAATGCCAATTTAGACATTCACTCTAACCACTAACCGTTTTTAGCAGGGAGGTGCTTTGTCAGTAGTAAAATAGTGAATTATGGCATTTTCAATCTATCATATGTCCCATTATTTTAAAGTTTATTTTACAAGATTTATTTACTGCCCAACTCACCTATTCCCATAATGAAACCCTATTTGTCAAATCTGCAAGGAATATAAATCCTTCCATTCCCCACCATCCAGAGCTGAAGAGGTTTCTTGGATGAGAAGCAAAACGTCTTCAGAGGAAAAATAAAGAAGTCCAGTTGCCTCCTGAAAAAGCACCTTTGGGGACAACAATGACCTGGATGATTGAGAATCTCCATAGATGTTTGTCAAGTACTTTTCTGAGGTAACTAGAGGTCACATTCTATGCACATTGGCCTGTGATTAAACATACACACAGGAAAAGATTGAACATCAACTTCTGATGTAAACTAGAAATCATGTGTTCAGTATTTGCTATTAAATTAGTCATTTTATATAAAAAAAACCCCAATTGTTCTGTTGACGTATATTCTTAGACAATACATGCTATGTGTTTGGAGAAAAAGAAAATACTGTTAGGTAATGCTGCAAGAAAGCAATACTTCTGACGTTTCTGACTTAATTATCCACATTTTCCTTTTCTTCCTAGTTTTCCCTTCCTGCATGGGTCTGTTCTTTTGGGGGGGAATCAACTGAGTGTTGATCCTTTGGTTGCAACAGGAAATGTTCAACTGGCTTGTTGCTGGAGACTGATGCCATAGGCTGAAAGAGAGTGGCCCAAAGTCACCCAGCTGGCAATGCTATTTCTGATATCAGTATAATAACTGCCATCTGAGTATATCATTAAAACAACTCAGTGCAGAATTCCCTTTTTCAAAATCTCTAGTTCAACAATGGCAGGGAAGAAAAATGAAAGACTAATCTAGTTGCCGTTGGAGGAAAGAATTAACAACTCACAATCTGAGCAGATTTGTGGAAGGCTTGTGGGATTTAGAATAAAAGCATGAAATTTGCCACAGTCTTAATGCGTGTCTAAATAAAGATTGGCAGATAAGGCCACAGCACCAACCAGTATACTAACAGCAAGCATTATAAATGCCGAGTTCATTTTTTCCCCTACTGATGTTTGGCTGATAGCAACTACTTATGAGTTTAAGACATGCCAGTTGTTTTTATTTATTTATTTTTCTTTTATCAGGGGTCCTTGGTGTTCTCTGAGCTTGGTTGTTTCTTGCAGACATTTCATTACCCAAACTAGGTAGCATCTGCAGTGCTAGTAGGGAGTGGGGTTTGCTCTCAATTTATATTCTAGTGGGCTTGCCATGTGAGTGTTGGTGGGAGAGGTCTTGGTGGTTCTTTGGTTGCAATCTTGGGCCCCACTAAAAAAACCACCAAGACCATCCCCATCAACACTGACAGGGCAAGCTACTAGAACTCATGGGGAAAATGCATATAGAGTTCCTTGCCTTATCCAACTCACTTGCCATTAGAAATTTTGCAGACTGCGCTCTCTGATTTTGGCTTCAATGCTTCATTTGGCATTTGCCATATACTGTATCTTCAAGGTTTTCTTTGTTATGGCTAAGTGGTCTAGAAATATAGTTGAACTAAATAAATGAAAAACGAAGGTTTTCAGGGTGCTGATTTCTAAAGTCAATTTGGGTAATATAAGTGAAATCAAAGAGTACAAAACCTCCATTCAAAGTTAAGGATTTCTGTATGAGGGAATATGAGCTACCCTCTGCAGTTTAGTTTCAAAATTAAGCATTTCATAAATGTTGAGCTTGCTTTTGAGACTTTAGTCATACAAATAGTCCTCAACTTACAACGGTTCATTTAGTGAACATTCAAAGTTTCAACGGCACTGAAAAAAGTGACTTATGACCATTTTTCATACTTACGACCTTTGTGGCAGCCCCATGATCACGTGATCAAAATTCAAATGCTTGGCAACTGGTTCATACTTATGACCATTGCTGCGTCCCGGGGTCATGTGATCCCCTTTTGTGACTTTCTGACAAGCAAAGTCAATGGGGAAGCCAGGTTCACTTAACAACCGTGTTAGTAATTTATCAACTGCAGTGATATACTTAACAAGTGTGGCAAGAAAGGTCGTAAAATGGTGCCAAATCCAGTTAACAAATGTTTCACTTAACAACAGAAATTTTGGGCTCAATTGTGGTCATAAGTCAAAGACTACCTGTATGTGGCAAATGGGCCATACTTCAGAAATGCCTTAACAGCTGGATATATATATATATAGTCCCATCCTACATGGAAAATGTTGATTTAAGAGAGTTGAGGTTCTTCCTATTTTCAGTTTCTACACCAGCAATGTGAACCATTCTGAGACCAGAGGTTGCCTGGCTGTAAATGGAACTGGAGCCAGTAAAATTAGATGGCAAGATTACAATATATGAAAGCTAAAAGAAATACATTCTAAAACACTTCATATTTTCATATGTAGGGGGTGAAAGTTTCTACCAGGCCCATTCATCTTTGTTTGCAAAGACCCTCTGATTTAATCTGTAGTTTTTCTCTTGAAAAATTTAACTAGCTTATTTTAATTACTCATTGCATAGGAAAATTCAGTGAAGAAATAAACACTCTGCAATGTGCGAGTTGAAAGTGACCTGAATAAAACAAAAGCTGGAGGTGATAGATAACATGAAGAAAGAAAGAAAGAAAAAAACTCAGAGAGAAACGATCACATCTAAACATAGAGATGTGCAGTGAAAAAGTTGTAACTGTGGTGTGAGCCAAACACACGCCCAGCATAAGCTGCAGGAGGTGGAACATGGAAACTAGTCCCATTGTTGCACAGCTGAGCAAAGCAATGTTTTCTATTAAACAGCCCGTACATAATGCACACATGTATGCTTTGAATCTTGGCTATGTAGAGAAGGAAAATTGAAAATATTCTGACTCCAGGCATTGTGAAAAGGAAAGATGGTTCAACACCATGTCTGTATTCATACAATGATGTTTGTCCAGAGTTAATTGAATAAAAATGTATTCAGTGAATTCAGTTGCTGTTGGATTCTCAAACTTACAGTTCACAACATATTAGCCAATCACATTTTTTACACTAGCACAATGTGTAAATCCAACTATAATGTGAGTCATGAATCAAAAGGGCTCATTCAAGGTCAAGGGGCCAATCTGGCTTTAGGGTTGAGACACCATATTCATTGCACCACAGGAAAACTCTCAGGCAGAGGAAGCTGGTATCCTGATATGGAACTAGTAATAGAGGCAATCCATAATGGTCTATGTGCTTTTCTATAATCTTTCATGTGTAGTTCCTCAGCTTATACAGCTTGGAACGAAGCATGTCTAGAGGCTCATTTGCTATGCTGTTTGCTGTCCCTGACTACTTCCTTTTCTGTTAATCTTCTGAAAGGCCTTGGGTTTTTTATTTTTATAAATATTTATTAGATTGTTAAAAATGAATCCTTTCTTTTTCTTTTTAATGGAGAAACGCCATTGAAAACAACAGTTGGCAAATCCTATGCTGCTTCTGAGACTCTATGGCCACTATGGTGGAGTTGCAGTGATGTCACAGAACTTGGAGGTCACTAAGTCTTATAAGCAGTCACTGGCTAGACTGTTATGAAAAGCTATTCTTAGATTCACATTATAACTACCCGTTTATCTCCACCATATTAGATAGTGATTGCACTATACTGTATATGCCATAACTTTTGAAAATAATGTGGAAACATAGCTATTAAGAAATAGAGCTATGAGATTTCGGACACTGGACAAGCCAAATACATAATATTAGTTCTTTGGCATCTACTGATACCTTCACACTTCTAGGACTTATCTGTAGGGCTAATTTTGACTTCCAGGCTTAGAAATTGACACCAAGTTCTACAAAGGACTTTCTTATTCAAAGAATAAATTTCCTGTCCTTCAGTCTTCTTTCCTTGTATGAAGTTTTGGATCTGAAAACCCAAGACCAGAACGTTGGGACTGAAACTCAAACTGTTATTTTGATACTGTGATTCAGCAGCCTGTTGCCCGCCAAAGCACAATCAAGTTAAAGGAAGGAGTCGTCAAAATATCAAAATCTTTCCATTGAAGAAACAAGAATCCAATCTGCCCAGACTCATTTGGATTAAGCAGGTGGTTCTTCTGATGTACTACACAGTGCAGTTTCATGTACTTTCAGAGAGGGACTCATAAATATGAGCCAAACCAGAAGACAAAACGCATCATTTAATCTTGTAGATTAAACAATAGAATACGTAGAATAGAAGAAAGTTGCAGTTTCTTTCCAATGAAGATCACAGACCTACGACTTGAATGCTGTGTATTTATAGGAATGAAGGCAGCAAGGAAGGACAAAATTCTTGACTCTCAGCCACAACCATTTGGATCATTGAATGCTGTTGTGAAAAGACAGCCAAGACGGAAAGATTTGGCTCAGTTTCTTCCCCCAGCAAGAAAGAGAGTGCCAAGACCACTGCACATGAAACAATTGCAAAACCAACCTGCAGGCTATTGCCATCCACCAAACTCACCATTTAGGGAGGCAGAATTGCCTCATTCTGGATTCCAAATGCTTGTGATTATTCCTCATAAGGACACAGTGAATACCCTCAACGATATCTTGGGGAATTCTTTTTAGTCATTTAAGCATACCCAAGGGGAAAACAAAACTTGGATTTTTCTGCATAGGAGGCAGCTGTAGCATGAGCAAGGATAGCAACAGTGTCGTTGAAGTCATAAGAACGTCAGGATAGACCTGCTGGGTCAGGTCATAAGCCCATTTATTCAATATTCTGTGTCACACAGTGTCCAACTGGATGCATTTGGAAAGTTCCCAAGCCCTATCTGGATGGTGGTAACCTCCTCCACCCTGTCTTAGCAGGACTCTTTATTAAAGGCATGTTGTTTATGATTCAGAATCTTCAATATTAGTTACCACTGATTGCCTAAACCCCTATGAATTTGTTCAGTTTCATTTTAAAATTGGCTACAGTTATCACTACTGGTGGCAGCAGTTTCACCCTTAAGCTAATTACTATATAGTATGGAAAAAATAATTCCTTCTCTTGGTCCTGATCTTATTTTCAGTGGATGACCTTGATTTTTAATATTATATATCTGAGGGGGGGAAAGATCTTGCAGGGTTTTAATTTTTTTATTTTTATCATTCAAAGCTAAAGAGCCTTCAAAGAGTTAGTCTTGAATTGGGATTCAAGGACAGGGTCAAAAATCAAAGGCCTTAGTATTTCTCTTGTGAATTTCACTGTCTCCAGGACTTGAAAAAGGTAGATTTTCTTTCTGTTTCTATCTACTTATCAATTAGCTAAGTAGGTTATGAAAGAAAATGAGACTTATTTCTGAGTAGACAAGAAAGCACATGACTTAACTGAAGTTGAAACTGGACTATGTAAGTTTATAGTTCATGCTATACTGACTTGTAAATTGATTACACAAGTCTAAGATTCCTTTACAGTTTTACTAAGCCTTTTCCAGCAGTCATACACCTAAACATACATCTAAAAAGACAATACACATGGGCCAAACTGCTACAGTGCTACTCCAGAAAAGGATTGTGGTGATAAAATATGTGAATCTAATGTATATTATTATTCATTTCACACAACGCTTCATACCAGCAGTGGTATGTCTGTGGGGCTACAAAGTTTTTATAAAAAGATATACCAACCACTTTTGCATGTTTATATAACGCCCATCAAAATTAATAATGGACAAATTTTAAGTTACAACATTTCTAAGAGATTAACTTTATTAAGTAAGGTCAAATAAGACTCCCATTATTCTTCTGTGTAAACATGCTTTGTTTGAAACTACAAAAATGCAACTCTGGGATTTTCAAATGCTACGTTAGAATTCATTTAGATAAACCCTTTGGGCTTTTGCAGTTTAACTCTCTCCTCACGAAGCCTCTTCTTAATTCATATCTCCAGCATATTATCCTTCTGGGCAGAGATCACACATCATTTCTATGTAATGTATAGTCGCCAAACAAACAGCTGGTCAAGAAATAAATGTTAAAGTGGTAGTAATGTATGTGGCATTGTTATTTATCTTCATCTTTTGCATTGCTTGGGGAGGGAACCCGTTCAAAGCCTGATCTTCTGTCTTTCTTGATGGGGCAGATTAATTTGAAAGGTCCAGCCAGTTGCTGCTTCAACTTGAGAAGAATTCTACTAAGGAACGCATAAAGCTACCAGTGAGAACAGCACACTTGTTCCAGACAGCAGAGCGTGCTACCCATGTCATTAAAAAAAAAAGGCAAAGACATCTTCCAGATGTTTTATTGTCTTGGGCCTGCACAGATGTTTTCTATGTCTGCCCATAAATGTTAGAAATGTAAAACATTTGTGGTCCTACAGATGCAAAGATTAAATTATGCAAGAGATCGGATAAATGTGTAATGAGAGAAGACCATGAACTGTTCATAAGCGCTGTTTTAAGTAAAAACCTGTCCTCGTTTTTAAGTGTGTCCCTAAAGAAGACTTTTATTGTTATTACATGGATTAAGTATTATAGCTGATGCGAACAAGCAGCACACAGAGAATCATAAAAACATCTCTGAATATATCACAAACAAGGCCATGGATCAACCCTCTCCCTGTTTCAAAATGGCTTCTAAAAAACAGCAGTAAAAGCATTTCAGGCAGCAGCAGAGATGAGCATATTCCCTTCTCTTTCATGGGCACTAAAGGTTATCGGACCCAAATTTGGAATTCTTTGTCTTCAAATAGTAGTCTTACTACCTGCACTTTCTTTGTCCAGATTTAGAGATCTTTTTTTGTGAGAAGAAGTAGGTAAGATAGGTAAGGTAAGGAAAAGGCTATCTAGATTCAAAACTTCCATCAACTTGCCTAACTGGTGATCAATAATAAAATAGCATATGACAACTGTAATATTTCATGCCAGTATATCCTCAGTCATGTCAAGGGTGGAAGGAGAACATATCAGTTCAGCAGTGGGGAAAGGCTCATGAACTGAAACCCTGGAAAAAATAGGTTCTTCATGGCACTTCTTTAATTAAACAACTTTTTCAAAAAACTGTATTTTTCCCATTGTGAGAAGATACCCTTATAACATAAAGACAGGTAAGCTTATTAAATTTGGTTATATGGCATATCCTTTGTGAAGAAACACTTGAGAACTGACAAGACAGCAATAACAGTTCTCAGAGACTGCCCAGTCCAAAAGATTGTCCAGCTGTAATTTTTACTTTTTTCCTGCCAGAATGCTATTGTGGGTTATCTTTCCCACACAGTCTGTTTCTTGCCCGATGACACACCATCAGCAGTTCTAGATATAGGGGATATCCTAGACCCTTTCACACGTGCAGAACCATCCTTTGTAGGGCAGCCTTATCCTTCTGATCTTTCCTATTATCTACTATTGGTATCTTATGATTGATCACTTTATTGTTTGTATATTATGATTTATGATTTATCACTTTGTTGTTTGCATTCTGGTCTGGTCTGGTCTGGTCTGGTCCATTCTGCTCTGTTCTAGTGTTTCAAAAGGTTGATCCTCCTCTTTGAAATAAGGGAAATATCTGAAGTTTGCCTTGTAATCTCAAGCCTTATGTTGTGTGTCTATTTTTCTGCTCTGCTTGGTTCCAACCCTGCTTAGTTCCAACTTTCAGGTGGCATTTATGGAGGGGGGGGAAACCACTGTTTCCCAACCCACAGAAATGACTTAGGATTGTCTGTTGCTTTAAATGGACCACCGGCTGCTCTCATTAGCCCTCTGCCAAGGAAGATTAAGTACTGTCTTTCTCACTTGCTCACATGCACACACAAACATCGTTTCACAACAAAGGAAAAATACATTTGCAGAGAAGAGCAACAAAGATGATTAGGGGATTGGAGTCTAAAACATATAAAGAATGGTTGCTGGAATTGGATATGTCTAGTTTGATGAAAAGAAGGACTAGGGATGAGATGATAGCAGTGTTGCAATATCTCAGAGGTTGCCACAAAGAAGAGGGAGTCAAGCTATTCTCAAAAGCACCTGAAGGCAGAACAAGAAGCAACGGATGGAGAGTAATCGAGGAAATAAGCAAACCTAGAACTAAGGAGAAACTTCCTGACTATTAGAACAATTAATCAGTGGAACTTGCCTGCAGAAGTCATGAATGCTCCAGGGTTTCCTACCTGAGCAGGGGGTTGGACTAGAGGACTTCCAAGATCCTTTCCAACTCTGTCATTATGTTATTCATTTCTGTTCAAATAAGCTTTTAACAGTGAAGATAGTGCAGTTTCTGAAATGAGTTTTTACCTGGGAGTTTGTATTTTTAGTTGGATTTCAATAAGGATGCTCATTGTGCCTTATAAAACAGCCCAATTTTTATTCTTTTTCCTATTGTTGTAAGTCCCCTTGACTGCCATTTGTTTGGAGAGATGACCAGTAACATAAAAAAAAAAGGGGGGGGGGAGAAAGAAAAGCCAGAAAACCAATATTTTTCGAAAGAAACTCCAGTAGCCATTGTTATCATATTCACATTCAACAAAATAGCGATTGAATTGCCACATTGTGTAGATATGAAAGGTGAAATTATGCCAGTAAAACATGTCACTTATTCGTTATAAATGTTCCATGTTGAGTAACAGGCTATTTCGGCCCAGAACTATTTTTAAAATAGGTTTTTAAACAGACCTTCCTACTATTCATTCCCCTTCTTACGAATCAGGAGCGCATTGGAATTGTTCTCTGTCTGCCTTGTAGGCTTGTTTCAAAGCGGACAACCCTCCTGTGAAAAATCCAGAGCAAGAAATAAGGCTCAGGGGTAACCAGAATTGTTCTGTCTGCCTTGTGGGTTTGTTTCAAAGGGGACAACCCTATTGTGAAAACTCCAAAGCAAGAAATAAGGGTCTGACATAATGTGAGCATTAGCCTTCTTCATCAGATGGAACACTGTGTTTATCAGAGAGCCTCCAGAGAATTCCATCAGCCCAAAGAGGCCGGGCTGCCTTTGCTTCCCAGGGTAACATGAGAGACCCTTAGAATAGATCCTGCAGACAAGCATTCAGACACAAAAAAGTATGGCACCTCTTTACTCCCTCCCCCAAGAAAGTATCTTTCCACAACCTCTTATCCCATGGGAAATGTCCCAGGGATGCGGGCTGATGGAAACTGATTCTTATTCAGCTGCAGACTGGATGGAGAAGGAGTTTGCTCCCTGAAGGAAAATGAACATTTGGGGTTTCACGGATAACTTTTCAGAGAAGTTAAAGGGCTTCTGCAGCTATTCAGAACAGCTTCCAGTTGTAGCTAAATCTAGAAAGAGATTGTTGAGATGGACTCAAGGTTTTAGATTTTTCCAGAATGTCTGTTCAGGATTCATGTTGATAGATATTAAGATCTATGGAACAACACTGTGCCATTAAAATGCACGCCATACAAAGAGCTGGGTTTTTGTTTGTTTGTTTGTGTTTTGTTTGTTAGTGTGGAGTCCAAAAATCCAACTTCCACATTTCTAACAGGCATCTTTCTGTCAGCCATTGTTGCCACATCCCCCAAAACCCTACATGGTTACGTTGTTAGCATTATTTAATTTATTATATCAGCACCCTCATCTTTCAAGACGTTTTACCATGTTATCTTTAGAACAACCCTTGGGGCCTGGAGGGAGTGAATTTCTTGGCTGAGTAGGAACTTGAATCTGGGGGTCCTCAAATTCATATTCAAAACTCTTCTGCACACAATTATAACAGAGCAAAAAGGCAGAGAAATTTGGCTATTTTCATTTCACTAGAAATGAGTAATGCCAGCACCTACATAAATTACATCAATAGAATCCAAATAAGTGTTTGGCTTCCCTGGAATGATGACTCATGGGTGTAAATATCTTTCTTGACATGATCTTTCAATCCTTTAATGCTAGGCAGATCAGAAGTCTGGACAACACTTTCACTATACATGCATACAAATAACATAGCATCACTCCAATTGTGTCACTGTATGGGAAAGATCAAAAATGGGTTGAGCAAGTCACCAAGGTCATTTTGCTCCCAGGGCCACTTAATGCCACATCACTTCCCTTCTTCTCCATACATATGATTTAATGGCCTTCTTCTACATACAGATGTTTTAATGGATATTTAGAGGGGGCACATCCTATACACAGAACTTCACGATTCTTATTTATGTTGAGTGACATATGTGTCTCATCTCAAGTATCAGTTCTAGCTATTCTTCCCTGGGGCAAGTTCCCTCCAAATAGTCTGTGATTTCAGCTTCCTGAATTCCCAGCCAGGATGACTCTACAGATCAAAAAATGGTGCATTTTTAATGAAATTCGTACAAACAGTTCAAATATGTTTTTCAAACATCAGGAATGAAAGTCCCTTCTATCTCCAAGTGCAGGGCCAAATTTCTTGCTCCTGTATCTAGTTCAACAAAACTTTATTCTGTACATCACTAGGGAGTGTTCTAAGCAAGAGAATGGGAAAATGTCTCACAAAGGCAAAATAAAATAAAAATCCTCAAGCATTTATCAAGAAACGTTTAGATACAATTAATCCTGCTTGAATGGAGCTGGAGCTTTGAAATAGATGACCTTTGAGGTTCCATCCAATCTTAATATTTTAGTGTGAAACAAATAGAGGACAACAATATTTGACTCAACAAGCATTTCCATATGTCCCATCTTTTTCCTGGATAGCCAGAAAGGCACAAGACTGCATGCCAACTCTGTTAACAATACTTGCAAGAAAAGTAAGGCTGCCAGGACATATCATTGAAGACCCAACTTGTTCCCAAAATGCATATTTCTCCTATGCGCTAGTAAAAAATGTTAAACATTGGTATGTATGTTGATCCTTAGAATAATTCCTTTTTTATATTTTAATAAGGTGAATATTTTCTTGAGACTAGTGTTTGCAAGAACAAATTAGGAATGCTGTGAAACTTTTAAAGTAATTCAGCATAATAGCTTCTGGAGGAACAAGGAAGTCTTTTTTCAGAGTCATTCCTCTTGCACCCAACTATGATTGCAAACACTCTAGCAACATCTTTTTTTTTTTAATGTCCTCATAACCTTGCTTTCATCTCATTCCCAGCTCATGAGTGAGGCAGACTTGAGTTGCTGAAGTTGTACCAAAGTTGCAGTATTTTTTTCCCTATTGTTCCAACATTATCTAAGGGCAGCTTCAAGGAATATTAGGTTTTTTGTCATTCATTACCTTCAAAGGAAGTCAGCAGACCATCACTGCCTGGGAAGAGCAAATTTCATGTCAGTAAATCTACAACCAAGTCAAGGGTGGAAGGAGAACATATCAATTCAGCAGTGAGGAAAGGCTCATAGACCAAAACCCTCAAAAAAATTAAATAACTTCTTCATGGCACTTCTTTAATTAAGCAAGTTTTTCAAAAAGCTGTATTTTTCCCATTGTGAGCAGAGATCCTAATAGGACCCCTGGAGAACTGGCAAGACAGCAGTAACAGTTCTCAGATTTAACAAAACGATTGTCCAGCTGTAATTTTCACTTTTTTTCCTGCCTGGATGCTATTGTGGGGTATCTTTCTCACACAGTCAGTTCCGTCAAGCTGACAGGAGGGCTGCTGCTGTTTCCTGGGGTGTTTATGGTCTGCTAATGGCTTCTCCCTCTGCTCAAAGTGGCTCCTTGGGCCGCAGATGGCAAGCAGCAAACACATGCTTGAGATGGATTGCACAGATGTATGAATCTGGCAAGCAGCTGCTTTACACTGCACTTGTTAGCAAGGCAGGAGCCCAGAGATCTCGTGGAAACAAGAGGAAATAATATTTTCCCTTTGCTATGAAACAGGGATTAAGCATATTGCTGCCATTTCAATTTTTAGTAAAGCAGTAACAGGACACACAAAAAATAAAGAGCATTCCTTCCTCCAAGGGGAAACATCATGTAATATGAAGTGTCATCTTCAGAAATTCCTGCCCTTTAGAAATGACTTGAAGCTCTCTTGAAATATAATGAATGAGCATGCCTCTTTGAAGGCAGCTGCCCATATGAGGAAGGCAACTCTGTCTCCTGGAATTATCGCTATTAACTCTTCAGCACCAACCTGGGAAAAAGAAAGTACCCGTTCTAAGCCTATCTAAGTGGCACATTATAGAAGGCATTATCAACAGAAATGGAAGATGGAAAGAGAAGTGGGGAAAAAAATTGGAACTCTGATTGTATATATGGTGACGGCAGCAAGACTGCTCTATGCACAGAAATGGAAGGAAGCTTCGACTCCCACCATGGACGAATGGTTACAAAAGCTCATGGAATTAGCAGAAATGGCTAAATTGACTGTTTTGGTAAAAGAAAAGAACATATGTACTTTTGTTTCTACTTGGAAACCGTTTCTGGACTTTGTGCTTGAGGTGGGGAAAAATGATATTACGATTTTGGGTTTTACTGATTAGACTGATTTGTTGATTTAGAAATGGCTAATTTATACTACTATAGAAATGTAAAAAGCTGAGATTCGATCTTAATGTCTTCTTTTACTGCAACGGAGGGAGTCGGAAATCAACGCCTTTCATTTCTTCCCCTCTCATTCTCCAGAATTTTTTGTTTTCCCTTTTCCTGTTGTCATCCAGTATATGTCCATAAGAGTTGTCTTCATTTTAATCCCCACCCACATCCTGCAGTTCTCACCCATTTTTCCAGGCAACTGCTGCCATTCTGCATAATGGGAAATTTCTTTCTGAATATTAAAAGAGAGCTGAGCCAAGAAATTCAGGAAAAAAGAAAGCTCCCAAGCATCCCATTTTGCCACCTCTTCCCCAACGCAATGGTTTTACCAGATAGGGTAATGCAAATAAGTCCACACCGGAGTCCCAACTAGATCCGATGACAAGACTCCTATTTAGACTATTATTTGTTCAGGCTAACAGGATAGAAAAGAAGAAGTTTACAAGCAGATTGTAAGGGCTGAACTGAGCTCCTTGGAACACATTCTTCCATTAGCCTGTAAGCTGGAATCCTGCTCTCAGTTCTGGCAACTACCATCAAACTATGGATGCCAAAAGGTGTCTGAGGAGGAGGAGGAGGAGGAGGAGGAGGAGGAGGAGGAGGAGGAGGAGGAGGAGGCATGGTAACAATAGTGAACTGACAAGTCTGGTTTTAACAGTTTATGGGTTTCAACAATGATCAACCTTGTTGATTATTGATACCAGGCCTGGATGAATTAAACCCGCAGATGAACCTGGCAGCTTGTTTCTCCTGGATTACCCAGTTTCTGACAAATGTGAGCTTTTGTGAAGCTGTTTAGATTGAGATGAGTGAGGAATTTATTAATGGTTCGAGAATGCAAAGGGCATTCGTTTGTTCTAGTGAACAAACACTTCACTTTTTCCATTCACTTTCCAGGCGCTTTTGTGTTATCCGTCCACTTTCTGTTTCTATGCAGACCTGCCTTCCCAGCCTAAAGAGGGCTCTGTAACACGGAAAATCATTTCATGATGTCACCTTTAAATAAATGGAGGATCGTTTGTGCCATGTGATTATCTTTGAGATTGCTAGTATCCACTCAGGGAAATAATTTGGCCATTCTCGTGTTCCTTCAATTTCAGAGTTAGAAGTGACTGCTCTTTTTATATGGCTAAAATGATTTTATCCATCCAAAAGAGGAAGGCATTAATAGGTTATGGATAGCCCAAATGTTAGTGGAATTACATAGAAATATCGGTGGGGGGGATTTAAAGGAAAACTTCAAGTTGGGGAAAGAATGGCATATTATGGAGAAGAACATGATAAGAAAGAAAAAAAGGAAGGAAGGAAGGAAGGTCTTTAGTTCTGTGATATGTTGCCAATCACACATGTTCCTATATAAGATCATCAAAAGAAGAACCAATTTTATCCTATTTTCCTATGAAAAATATATCAATGACATCTATTTATTGTAGTGCTACATTCCTTTATTAAGCCTTGCAGCTCATTAAACAAAGGATTCTCTTTCGCATATATACCCTTAGCTTTATATGAATTTCTTGCACATCATACAATCTCACATTGCTGGGGAACAGATAAGAATATGAGAACTACCTGGACAGGTGGCTTTTTTTGGAATTTTATGCATGCCCTGATAAAAGTATAGATCTCACAAAGAACTCAAATCAACAGTTGAATAGGAGGGAACCATTTATTGTTGTTCAAGGAAGAATCTAGTATAAAGCATTTCCAACAGCTTTTTTGTTGTTGTTTGTTTGTTTGTTTTTTAAAAAAACACACATCCAGACAGCTCACACTTCCCTAGGTATTTCTTCTGGAACTATTAACAATTTTCTTCTTGATGTTTAAAAGAAATCTGCTATGATGTAAGCCCCCTATTTTCTGTCCTATACTCAGGGCTGACAGAGAATGTATTGTGACATCTTCTATGTTGGCATGTCAGGTATTTGCAGCGCCAGTATATAAACATTCTCCATGTTCTCAAAGGAAACATAAACCTCCAGTGGCTTCCATAGCAGGGGTCGAAAGAGGCAAGATGATGTGTATGTACAGAGAGTTTGATTGCACTGCCATTTCTGCTAATTAATCTCTTTTGACCCCTCTAAATATGCCTTGCCCATTCCCTCCAATTCCTCATTTGCACTTAATATGGGGACATTTATGCCTCAGGAATATTTGACCCCACTATATCTCCTCTCTAGCCCACAAGTGAAGGAAGAATTAAGTCACATTAGCTGTATTGGCATGAAAGCAGCATTGTCTTCCTTAAGCCAACATTCTTCTACAACAACCTTTACAACATTTGTCACCCATTATCTGGAAGGGGAGATCTTCTATGGGTATGATCAGAGGTGTGTTTGGGGTGGTGGTGGAAAGTGTGGGTGTGCCTTCTCGTCACTGTCACCAGCCAGTGTTCAGCACACCTTTTCTTTGCCAGCCTTTCCCAGCCTTTGCTTTTTCCATTAACACTTCTTTCAGATCCCCAGCTTCCCTTTTCACACACATGCTACTTTTGTCCACAACTTCTACAGAGCCTTTTCTCCACCAGAGAAGAGGGTAAGTCTTGGCTTTTTTATTGAAGAAAGAAGAAGGGATGCATTTGTGCTGTAATCTGCTTTAACAGTATCCTGAAATGTATGTTTTATCTTAAAAGGCAGCTGCCCTACATTTTCCTCACCACAAACTTCTTTGTCATTTTATTTGTATAGGTCAGACATGCTTCCTTCTTTGCTCACCAACTAAAAAAACTTATTTGGAGAATGTACTTAATTGTGCAATCTTTGCACGGTCCCCCTCCCCTCCTCCTGGTGTCTTTCCAGAGATTTCTTTATTTTAACTTGGGAGGTGACCTAATAGGTCATTTGGGGTCTGCGGGCAGACAAACCAGTACAGAGAAGATCCACCCCACTCTTGCTGCAGTTCCTGATTGGTGAATGCTTTCCCTAGTGGCTGTGATGTGCAGAAAGGAGACAACCAATCACTTGGCTTTTAATAAGTGGCACATTCACATCTCAGGACAACACCAATCAAGACAGGATAAGGATTGGCACAGCAAACATTATTCCAGCCTTGCTTTATGCTGGTGGATGGACAATATCTTAACACACTTCTGTCTTTGTTCCCTGATTGTCTTCGTTGTCCATCCCTAACTCTTTCCAGTTTATCCAGGTCTGGATATAATATTGCTTTATTCCTGCATTTTTACTTTATGTGAACTCACATCATGAAATACATATATTAATACCAGTATGTAGCTGTTATTGTCAAAGAGATTCCAATTAAATATTCCAGACTAGGTATATCAGAGTGGTTACCATTGGGGCAATATCACAATGGGAACTAATAGTTGCACCAGTTTCCTTAACTTTTCTGAATGGAATTGAACATATTTAACAATATCAAAAGCAAAATCTTCTTCAATTCTCCTCCAGGCAGTAATCTAAGTAAATCTTCTCCAACTGTGGTACCCTTCAGAAATTCAGGCTGCAACTCCCAGAATTTTCCAGCTAATGTGCCCATGGCTGAGGCTTCTGGGAGCTAAATTTGGAGGCTACCTGGGTGAGGAAAGGATGATTTATTCATATGAATATGAAAATAAACTTTCATTTTAATCAGTATCAGAAATAGAACTAGAAGCCTTCATTCAGGGACCATAAACTATGCTCACCAGCATATCATCCATAAATACAAATATTATAAAGTGCCAATAACATTTTAATGACTTTCTTATGAAAGGAGCCAAATCAAAATCCTTGAAATAGCTCATAATTCAGAGCTTAGCAATGTCTTCATTTCAACCATTTCTCTTCGCGTTTGTTCAGTTTATGCAAACTTTTCCATTCGTAAAATCTTTTATCAAGCAAAATCAGCTCTGAAATAGTTATTTAAAACTTAATCATCTACACAAAGCGAAGGGGATCTAATAAAAAGGTTGTTTTATTCCACTTTCTGACATAATATTTCTGTGATTTCAGTCCTTCCCTTTTTCATGACCAGCCCAGGCAGATATAAGAACTATTTTTCCAAACAATACTTCTAACCTCCCTGGTATCAGCTACAAGAAATAGCCGCTGCAAAGCTCTAAAACCTGAGAATGTAGAGTCCACTGGAGTCCCCAGCAGCCTGCCTGGGTCTGTCATCCAATTCCTCCCCTGCTCACCCATTGATGAAAATCAGGCTTGAGGGATCGTCCAAAGCATCTTGTTTAAGTTACCAAGGCTCCTTTTGCACTCAGCGGGGAGATGCCTGCCAGAATTCTTTCTTTAACACAGCAATTGATTTACAATATAATTAGAAGCAAAGAGGCATCCTGCGGTGCCGCTTATCCATCCTTAATTTTCCATAAGCAAAGGGTCTATTTTTAAATCTGGAAGGCTAAGCGGACTCTTGGCTTTTCAGAGGATGGAACAGCAAGAGGAGCTCTGTGACAGCTGGTCAGGCTGTCAGATATCGCCCTCCAAAAGCTCAGGCCAGCACTGCTACTCCAGGGAAGACAACATCCTTTCCTGCTGCAGGAAGATGGTCTTCTGTGCTACAGCTTGACATTTCCTGGCAGTGCATAGCCTGGTTGCCAGCCTTCTTCAGGAACTTTGACTGCAAGGGACTAAATAACGCTGCAGACTAGTGGGAGGCATGCCATTTAGCAAGAAGCAATCATATATCTTCTCTGAAATAACAAAAAAAGATGGGGTGGTACTAAATTCTTGGGAACATATAGACACAGATAGAGCATCAGATTAGGTCTGCAAAAATTCTGCTACCATTAGGAATATCTATTTCCCTTCTGTAGTCCTACCTGATGAGCTTTGATCACACCTCATTGGACATTATTACAATAGTCTCTATCCTTAAAAACAGTTCAGGAACTTCAGCTAGTGCAGAGTGCAACCGTTCAAGTGCTGAAGAAGGGCAGGGATTAGCTCATGTGATGCCCGTATAATGACGGATGCAGAGACTGTCACTATATTTCTAAGTCTATTTGAAAGGATGGCTTGACCCTTAAAGTCTTACTATTTATTGGAAGGACCATTCTCATCCATATCAGCTTCTTACCCATCAACTGAAGCTGTTCCATAATGAATAACCAGGATGGAGGTACATCATAAAGTACCTTTTCACTGATGGTTCCAAAGCTCAATTTCCACCTAAGATTTAATATTCCCTCTGATTACATACTTTTAAAAAGGCCTTAAAAACTGTTCACCATCCTCTTTACTGAGTTCTGAGTTGGCAGTGAACAGTCACAAAAGAGCTCTTGAACTCACATTGTTCAGTCAAGGAAAATCTCAAAAGTGTTGGGCTGCCTTTTTTAAAGGCAATTTCCATGCATTAAGTCATTTGGAAGGGAATGAAAAATTAAATAACCAGTGAGATAATGTACTTTTATAAATCCACAGTAATGCTATTCTTCAAACGTGATATTTTGTAGCAGATTCAAAAGGAGGACTGAGAATTCAGAACACTGGAGTACCTCAAGAGCTCACTGTTCAATATTTTTCTAAATTACTTAGACAAGGCGATAGAAGGGATATTTATCAAAACTGACAATGACACAGAATTGGGGGGATTGCAGCACCTCACAAGACTCAGGATTCAGAAGGATTTTGTTATACCTGAAAACAATCTTCAAACACTTGAAGGGTTGTCGCAAGGAAGACAATGTATTCTCCACAGTGCCCAAAGGTAACACACGAACAAATAGGTGAAATATTACACAGAGAGACTGAAAACCCAAATAAGGAGGAACTTTCTGAGGACGATTGGCTATTAAGCAATATAACAGGCTGCCTCCTGGAGCTATGGATCTACCATCACTGGAAGATTGTAAGCAAAGACTGGATGGCCATTTTTCAGAAATAATTTGGGAATATCTACCCTGGCAGGCTGTTGGTGGAGAAGACTTGCAATGTCCCTTCCAAGCTTATGATTCTATGATTAGGACTTTTGGTCTTGATGACTATTTACAATTTTCAAAATCTCAGGCAACCAGCTAAATATCAGCTGCTAGGAAAAATGATGGAAGAAACTCACTACTATCGTATTCAAATTTATGAACTTTCAAAATGCTTGACAGAATACTGGGCTGGATAAGATGTTTGGCTTGATATGACAAGGTTCCTTTAAGGTCACTTTTCTGAGCTTCCTTTAGATTGTTTTAGCCACATTTTTACAAGGGAGAACAATGTTTGTGAGGCTGAGAATTTTATATTTTCTGTTCTAGTGCTGGTTGTCTTTTGTGTTTGGGGGGTGGGGTTTGAATTAGTTATTTTTGATTAAAAGGCATTGCTCCATAACTGGAATTTCTCTAGAACTCAAATCCTTTCATAATCTGTAGGTTGCATCACCAGAATCAGCAAAAGGGTGCTAAGCTATGCTGGCCATAATTCCTTCCAGATCTACAGACAGTTGTGATGCGCTTTCCCGACATTGCTTCTATCTGTGTTGAACTTTGTCTGCTAAAACTAAATTTCCCTGACCCAACGTTCTCATCGTCAAATAAAACCACCCCCAGTGTTACAAAAATACATGTCTGCCTAATAAACAGTTGTTTTACAAAGCAGTGAGATTTTCACACAGCCTCAGCCATTTCCCTCTTGAAACAGATTCCCAAGCCCCTCTCCGATTTTAAACTATGCCAGAAATGGGGATTCCTCTCTGTCTCTTGGGAGATTACTCTGTGGACTCATAGACTGTACTGCCAGTAAGATATGAGGATTTCCCCCTATGCAACCTCTATTTAGCATTGCTGGATTAGGAATTATTCCATGTTTCCTAACCAATGTCTCTCTGGGTTGTTTCTTCTTATCTTTGTTGTAATCTGTTATAATGCCTTTAATTTATAAGTATGAGAAAAAAAGGAACTGTAACCTTGTTTTTGACCAGTGAGCATTTTTGACACCCTTTAAAATTCCCATCAATCTGAAGACACCATAAGCATCAGCTTCTTAGCCCTCACAGTGAATGCTGTTAAATGAATCAAAAATGCCCAAACGCATTCTTTCACCCATGGCCAGTTATCTTGTTAAGATGGTTACCAGTTGCTATCATATTCAACTCAGGCTCAGCGAAGCACATTTAATTTAATTGTCTCTCAGCTTCCACTAGAATTCATTATATTAAGGAAATAAGCAACAATTATGGGAGTGTGCATAAAAATAGGTATATGCCTTCATGCAAACTTACAGGGGAGGCAAAGAGCAAGGCAATGCTGAAATGGATTGAAAGTAACATACAGCTTGAGAAACCAAGGTTCTATACCATATTATTCAGATAGATTTTCCATTCCCAGTAGATATGTCTCATGCTTTTGACTCTTGTAGTAAAACCCTAGAAAATCTGCAAGTATGGAGGCCCTTTAGATATAAAAATGATATCTTCATAAAGTGCCAGTACTATTACTGACATTTAGGTTGATACAAAATTCCCTTCTGTGCTTCTTTCTTTAAATGTTCTTTCTACCATGAAGCTCTAGAGGTCGCCAACTTGCTGTTCTATTTCCAGATGTGTATTTTGTCCCCTGATGCTCTGCAAGTCACCCAGGAACATCCACTAGCATACAACAAAAACCTATGAGTCTCTAATGCCAACTATGATAGTAACAACTAGCAATGTACAAAAGAAAGTCAGAAGTAAGACGTTCTACTTGGAAAAGAAATGATCAGCCGTCTCATAAAAGTTTGGAAACATATTGGATCTTTGATCTGCTGAGCCTCTCGACATTGATTTGGCAGATTCGAATAATATTCCTGATCTCTCCTGTCATTTGGGCCTATAAAGGCTTATTTTTCATTCTTGTTGCCATGTATTTTGAGAGCCAGGAAAATCTACAGAGTAGTCTGGCTGCCAACAGTTGCCAGTTTGTTTACTTCATGCTATTGGTCTCTCCAGGTTACACCATGAAGAGGCAAACTAGCTTCATACTCATTGTATAAATGGAGCATACAATAGTATCCCCTTCTCAGTGTAACTCTGATCCCATGTCAAACTATAGATCACATCATGACTGGCTGCAAGCTGAGGGTATATACCAGTCCAGTATCTGATTTCTTTCATATAAATGATGCTGCGCTTCAATGGTCAGATGGCCTAGACATTGGAATCTGAATATAGCTTTTTAGCATTCATATTTTATTGTGTTTTTTTTAATCCAGGTGAAATGTTAATATATATTGCAAGTCCATGTATGATATTCCATATGCTAAATAAATAAATTATGAGTCATGAACCATCCCAGAGATGGACCTGACTTTAATAAGTGAACAGTTGCTTCCATAGAAGTAAAAGAATTGGAAATGAAAACATAACATCTTCATTTAAAAGGGTCCAAAAGATACAGCAATCTTATTGTCAGCTGAGCATAGGTATATGCTAACTCTGGTCCTAAGGTTACATACAAACACAACATCCCAAGGAAGCAAGGAAATAATGTCCATACAAGCCTAGTGGGAAAAGAGGACAGAGCTACAATGGCTTTAACAGATGTGTAGAAGAGGCTATTTTTGGTGCTGATTGTCCCAACTCTGCCCATATTCCCACCACAGAACTAAAGAATAAACTTGCCCTTGTTTGCCTTTGGTTACCCTGAAGAAATCAGTGATCAAGTGGATACTTCCCAGCCAGGACCATGCCTTCTCACAAAATTCATCACTGCTCTCACTGATGTTGATTTGATTTAGGGCGCTTATCCTATCTTTCATGCATCACAAAACTCAAAGCAGCATATATAGAGTTTCCAGGCTGTCTTTCTTTCTGGCAGCAGCTAACTTAGACCTGCTTAGCTTTAGCAAGGTGTCAGCATCATCTGCTTCCAGATCAGGCTTTGCATCCTGATAGTCCCAGGATTCCATTCACAGTATAGTCTGTTCCTGGAAGTTCAATAATCCTCTTCACTCCCATTACAGATAGGAGTGGACACTTGCCAAAACCTTGCCTCCCCGCCCTACCCTCAACAACAGCTCATTATACTTCCTTCACTGCAAGGGTTTACCTTGCATATTTTAAATTTTACATGTATTAAATTGCACGTCAATTTTCAAAACAAAATTTTCCCAAATTAAATTCCGTTTTCTGTTTTGTGTTCCAATCTGCACCAACTTGAAGCTGTTTAAAGCCTCCCCCACCCCCACTTCTGTGGTTTCTAGCCCTGTGCTCATTTCTTACCAACAAAACGTGTTGTTAGTTTGACCAAAGGACTTCCTGAGTGGGTTGAACTCTGTCATCCAGACAGATGCCAATAACGCTTGCATTTTGTAGGGTTGGTTTTCACTAAGAAGATGCCTTTGGGGTACAGCTTCCTAATCACAATGGCAAGGCTGTGGGGAGCCAGAGCTACATTACCATGCCAGGCTGGGCTGAGGTAGAGGCCTCCCAGCACAACTCTGCCAAAAATCTATTATCTTCTCCAGATGCTGCTTTGCAGCACTTGATACAATAAGCCAACTCTTTGTGACATTCTACTGGAGGGGCATAAGAGCCCATAATAAATAGAAACATCTTTACTCCCTGAAAATGTACAATGAAAGGCAGAGGGGAAGTATTCTCTGGACTGGATATTGCAACCAGCGGGCAGGGGTATGGAAACGCGCACAAGAACCCATTTTCTGGATAGAAGTTTCATCCTCCATTAACACAGGGCAATACATATCCTAAGCCATAACAAGCTACCAGTGCTATATGATACATTAACACTTTAATGAACTGGTTCAGAAAGGTGCTTTATCTTACATATCTGTGCCATCTGCCATAAAGATAAACAATCAGAGGTTAATGAGATTTCATGGAAATAAATGCAAAGGTCTTCACTTACCAAAATAATAATAACAACAACAAAAACAACAACAATAATAATAATCAAATACATCAAGTACACAGATATAGGATGGGGATACCTGGCTTTTAATGGTAAGCGTGAAAAGAATCTTTGCATTGTAACTGATCACAAGTGAAACATGAGAAAGCAATAGGATGGCATTACTAGAAAGGTGAATGTCCTTTTTGGCTGCATTTTTTTATTTATCTATTTTCAGGCTGCCTTAGCAACTCCTTAGCAACTCTGGGCAGCTTACAAAAGGAAATAAATTAATAGAAATAACATACAGAAATATAAGTAAAAAAGCTAGGCCAACTGGAAGAGCAAAATACCCACCCATTTTGCAGATATGACAAATGTAACAAAAATTGGGAAGAGAGCAGGGAGCATCTCTATTATAAGGCCTGGGAAAACAATCAGGTTTTTAAGTTTCCTAAACAATTCAAGGATGAGAGCTGTGCAAATCTCAGAGGTGGGTTGGAGTGGGGTGGGGGAACTTATTCCAGAGAGAAGGCGCCACAACAAAAAGGGCACATTTCCTGAGTCCCATGAAGAGCTATATAGATCATAGCCAGCGTCTCAGACTGCACTCAGAAGCCAACTGGTAACAATTGCAATTGACAAAGCAATGGGGTCGCCTGAGCTTTATGTGATGCTTCTAATATTGCCCAGGTAACTATGTTCTGGTCCAACTGTAACATTTAGATCAGGGGTCTTCAAACTTGGCCCTTTTATGACTTGTGGACTTCAACTCCCAGAATTCTTCAGCCAGGCACGCTGGCTAATTACAATAATCCAATTGTGTGGTGACTAGGGCCTGAAGGATTTCCTGATTGAACCAGACATACCTGTGCAAAAGCCTTCTTGACCACAGCTGCTACCTGATCTTTGAGCTGGATCCAAGAGTGCAAAAATAATAATAATAATCTTCAAACTGCACACCATCCTTGAGTGGGTAATACAACCCACTGAGAGTAAATGGTGAAAAACTGTGTTCCAGAAGTGGGAGTCCAAATAAACACAGTCACTTTTTATTGTCACAATTGAGCCTGACTCTGTTTCTCCCATCCAGGCCTGCACAGCCTCCAGGCACTGGACTATAATTCATAGCATCACTTGGCTGGCCTGGGGTCAAAATATATAGCTAGGTCTAGTAAGCATACTGAGGATATGTGGCCCCAAGACATAGCCAGTTCCTTGAAACTTTCGGCACAAAAGTTTGTTTCTGATACCTCTTGAATATCCTTTGCTCTTATTTTTGCCTTGTCTATATGTAGTTATCAGAATTGGAACTGAAGGAAATAAATTTTGACTGAGGGGCATCAGTCAATATTTCAACCACTTCTATCAATAGTTCAGCCACCATAGCCATTGCCCAAAACCCTGGGAGTTGAAACCCACATGTCTGGAATGTCCCCAGATTGGGAAATAGTTTCATGATGAACCATGCTCCATTAATGGAATTTTATACGTGGTCTTAGCATTTTATATTTGCAACTTTTCTTGTTTTTTCCAGTCACTTGTTTTGATTTTCTTTACCAATAGTACTTCCATATAATACAGCATCTTCTGTATCTTTTTGCTGCCATCTAATGCTTGTCTGGATTTTTGCAGCCCAGATCCAGAAGCTCTACAATGAACCATGCTGGCTAGGCTGACATGACTAACTAACCAACTACTTTTAAGTAATCTCAAATTAGCTTGCAGGTGAAGTTCTTTTGCCTAAGAAATGGAACTCTTTATAAATGATAGTAATCTCCTAGCTAAGCCTCTCCTTATAAGCCTAGGAAGATGGTGGGGAGGGAAGGGGAGGGGAGAATCTAAAAATTTAGGTTTAAAAGCTCCCAGATATTGGAAAAACCTGTGTTCCAGCTCCTCAATCTACTCACTTTGTCTTATTTTCTGGTGAGTTGGGTTTTCCTACATTTTATTTCTATTATCTATCACTATCTGGGATTAGAGAAAAAATGAGAAGTTGTACTTTTCCACAGAACCCTCTGCAGCTCTGTCCCAAGAGACACGCCTGGTCTGTATAGACCCGTGGTCTGTATATTGTTGTGGTGGCAGAGTGGTTAGAATCCAGTACTGCAGGCTAATTCTGCCGACTGCCAGCAGTTCAATCCTGACCAGGTCAAGGTTGACTCAGTATTCTATCCTTCCAAGACCCAGATTGTTGGGGGAAAAATGCTAACTCTGTAAACCATTTAGAGAGGGCTGCAAAGCACTATGAAGCAGTATATATGTTTCCGTACTATTGCTTGCTTATTGTTATATAAGTCTAAGTGCTATTGCTATTTGGAATATAGAGAGGAAATAATAGGACAGGAAGTGTTCTAAAAAGATGCACTATAATGCTTCAGGCAGGTGGGAGAAAAGTGACATTTTATTACTTCTCTTAAAACTTTTAGCAGCCAGGTCAAGCCAACTTTTTTTCTTCACTTTAGAAGGATTTCAGTTTTTAAAAAAAAAACATTTCTAAAAGCAACTCGTATTGGTGGCTTTAATACTGTACATTCCATTATCTCAGGATGTTTCTTTCTCCTCTTCCATTTTGATGCATGTGTGGACCAGAGCTAATCGCATCCCATTCCTCAACACATATAGTATTGCAGAGATAGCAATATTTGGGCAACAAAGCATTTAGGCACAGTTGTTGTGGCAACTGAGCTAATGGACAGTCTTGCTGTATATCTGTATCTGTATATCTGTATATTTATATCTATAGCAGCAAGAATATACTATCCAAAGAAGAGCTTAAAAACCAAGGACCGTAAAAGACAAATACCCATCACATTTTACATTGTGAGCTACCCAGAGTCAGTTTGGAGTCATAAATTGAATAAACAATAAACATTTTAAAATCTGCTGGATAATGGCTCTCACTTTAAAAAGGAGAACATTATCTATAGCTCTGAGATAAATCTGAGTTGTGTTTCTTTGCTTCCTAGATTGCTAGGCATTTTCAGAACTGTAGAAATGAAGATTTCCTTGCGAATATGCTCTTTTTACGCTTGTTTTAAGTAGCTGTCACATGCTGGCAATTTCCCATATTTAAACATAATCAGAAATATAAGATGCCATTCCCTACCTCTTTCCTATTGGTAGGTCTTAATTGGGCCACAGTCTTACCACTTCTTAGTTTTTAAGGCCAACATTTAGAAAGTGTGCTTTGGCTAGAGGATAGGAGTTCTAGGCAGAGTGAGACCTAGCTTCTCTAGACCTAGCACATAAGCATCAAACTACTGCACTGTGTAACTTTTGATATGACTATAATACATAAAAGGGAGTGAAATTCAGTTTACTAAATGTTCTATCTTTTTGCACTCAAAGCCAATTATTTTACTAAACCTGGACATCGTATTTTATGTGCATTGAAGTTATGCTAAATGCTAATGGGCAAACCATACTTTTTAGGTATAAAGTCTCTTTATTTTTTAATTGCCACATGGAAGAGATCGAAGGTCAAACAGAAGGAATTTACCCTAGCATTTTGCTTGGAATTTTATATTTTTTACACAAATACTTTTCTCTGCAAGAGCATTCCAATATGTAACTCTCCAGCAACTTGCTGCAGAAAATATCTTGCCACATGATGAACAATTTAGCCAGACTGGGATTTAGAAGAACATTCAGTTAAAAAGAAAAGAAAAGAAGGGAACATTAGTTCAATGAGAAATAACCAGCTAATTTGGTAGATTTCTTACCAAAAGATTTAAAACTTGACAGCCAGAGTCCTAGAGTCATACCTGGCATTATTGCATACAGACTACTACAATATACTTTAAAGTGTAAAAATACCTATATATAAAAGAATAAATACCTGGCATTAGTTTGAAGTGTTCTCTTTTGAAAAGTACTCAGCTGCTAAAGCTGAACCAAATGCTGCAGAATGAATCCTGATGGTCAGATCTCATTATGTTCACTGCTTCATGAGGTGTGCTGGTTATCAGAAAGCTTCTGGGTGTGATTCAAAGTGTTAGCTATTACAGAAGTCCCTACATGGACAAGGTGTAGTTGCATGAGAAAACATCTAGTATTTACCCATTCTGTACAATTGTTCAATGTGATTTATTGAGATCCAGGAAGCAGGCCTTTTCTAAGGAAGTACCTGCCCTCTGGAATTGCATCTCCAGAAAGATTTGCCTTCTCTCTACCAGCCCTCAAGAAAGCTCTAAAAAAAGTTTCTCTTCCCTTTGGGCCTTGGGTTGGGGAGACTGGCAAGCCCTACTTGGATATGGAGGATTGTTTCTGGTTGCTTTTTTAAAAAATGTTTCCTCAGGCAGATTGAGCTTTTTTCTGTCATGATTTGGGACCTTTTTTTCTTCAGTTTTTAATTTTGTGAAGCCACGTAGAGTCGTTTTTGGAATTGGGCAGTCTAGAAATTGGATAAGTAAATAAATTAATAAATAAATATTAGTTTTAATGCTTCAGCTGCTTGATCAGAACTTCTGGAATTGAACTATCCAAATTGCAGAGTTTTCAATATCTCTTTGCTGTCACCTAGTGGTTCATGGGAATTTTACAGCCCCAATATTGTGCCCCTTATTCTAGAGGAAATTCAAAGAGAAAGGGTCCTGCAAGGTTTCATTATTTCGGATTAGAGCATCCCACCATTATAAAGGAAGAGAGGAATATGTATTCAAAGTGAACAGCATAATTTGGAAAAGCACACTGTTATTTCTGGAAAGGATTCTGTGATTTGCAATTTACAATCTCTGTGAAAAGTTTCAGCTATTTACACAATCCCAGCCTGAACTGGCAGCTGGGGTATGCCTGTTCTTGTTTGGCTTGCAGGCTTGTTGAGCAAAATGTGCAGCTCAACTGTCTGCCTTTTGCTGTATAATATGTATTAGTTAATGTACTCGAGATAAATTATTTGGGATTGAAATTATGAAAGCCAATTGTAGCTTTGAAAGCAGTAAAAAAATCTATTTCTGTATGATTTAATGCAAGATTTGAATCAAAACCCTAGATTCCTTGTAATTTTCTTGAAACATGTAATGTTGAAACATAATAGACGGGGGAGTCTTGAACCATCTTTCTGGAATAACAAGGTTAGTGAGTATGACAAGCTTGAAAAATCAAAGAATGATACAGGAATTTTCACTTTGCCTTAGAAACGTCTTATGCAATAGCGTATTTGATAAGCCACTCTCTTCAAGAGAAATAGTTTTTCTTTCAAGGTCAAAAGTTTGTTTTGACTTTTTTCCTCATCAGAAGGACTTTTGGCCAATGAAATTTTTCACTTTTCACTTTCTTCTGTGTTGCTAGAACACTTAGATGCCTGTACAGGTAGTCCTTGACTTATAACTACAACTGAGCCCAACATTTCTGTTGTTAAGTGAGACATTTGTTAAGTGAGTTTTTTCCCATTTTACGACCTTTCTTGCCATAGTTGTTAAGTGAGTCACTGCAGTTGATAAGTTACTAAACCCGTTGTTAAGTGAATCTGGCTTGTCAGAAGGTTGCAAAAGTTGATCACATGTCCTTGGGACACAGGAATGGTCATAAATAGGAGCCAGTTGCCAAGCACCTGAATTTTAATCACATGATCACAGGGATGCCGCAAAGATCATAACTGTGAAAAACGGTCACTTGTTCCAGTGCTGTGGTAACTTTGGTCAGTAAGTGAACTGTTGTAAGTCGAGAACCACCTGCATTTGACAGACCACTGGAAGCCCCTTGAGATAGCTTCTATGTGGAGGCTAGTAATGCCTCATGACTATCACTTGAAACATCATCATCATCATCATGATCATCATCATCATCATCATATAAACAAAATACAAAGACCTACAAATAGAAGTAGAAAGACTGTGGCAAAGGCAAGCAAGGGTAGTACCAATAGTAATAGGTGCCGTGGGTGCAATCCCAAAACAACTGAAGCACCACTTGAACACCATTGGCATTGACAAATTCGCCATTAGTCAATTGCAAAAGGCGGCCTTACTAGGAACTGCGACAATATCTGTAATACCATCAAACATCCACATCTGCCTATCCCAGGTCCTTGGTAAGGACTCGATAGCTAGACAAAAATGCCAAATCCAATCTGAACATCTGGCTGACTATGCGATGATCAATAATAACGATAACAACAACAACAACAACAACAATAAAGTTGGAAGGGACCTTAGAGGGCATCTAGTCCAACCCCCTGCTCAGGCAGGAAACCATATACCATTTCAGACAAATGGCTGTCCAATCTCTTCTTAAAACCTCCAGTGTTGGAGCATTGACAACTTCTGTAGGCAAGTTGTTCCACTGGTTAATTGTTCTGACTGTCAGGAAATTTCTCCTTAGGTTGCTTCTCTCTTTGGTTAGTTTCCATCCGTTGCTCCATCCATGTTCATAACATTGGTGGACCCTTCCAGAAGTGGAAAGAGTACTGTAGAAGGCTTTGTCTTCCAGGCCAGGTTTGAGCTAGCATTAGAAACAGACACGTATGGGAGAAGTTTCATTTGCTTTTTACATGGTAGAAGTTCATTTCAAGAAGCAGGATTTCCAGCTGTCACCTCCACGTGGAATGCTCACCATGGAATGCTCACCCACTAGTTGCAGTTCTTTCTCTTGCACAATATTTTCATATAAAAAGGATGTACTGAGCTGGGCCCACCAACCACTCTCTTTTATTTCTAAGGGCTTTTAAAATAAAATACTTTGGAGGCCATAGAGGAATTGAGATGTGTACTATTTAGGGTCTCTGCAAAAACAAATAAAATGGTTGTTACAGGACAAGTACTTAGAAGAAAATGCAATGGAAAACTCCTGGGAGAACACTGTGTTTTAATAGGGTATGTGTATAGAGCATCACTGAAGACTGTGCTCTAACAGAGCAAAAATGCATCCGCATTCTTCCAGAGTAAAAAATATTCATAGGCAGACTTCGTAACACGATCACAGTCATTTTTCTTCCTCTCTTTTCCCCCACTGTAGTTTCTTGAAGTTCCCTTCATTTGTTTAAATTGCTGATTATTGTATCACAGAATCATAGAATTGTAAGGGCCTCACAAAGCAGTTTGATGCTGAATCTGCTGAAGAACTTTCTGGTATTCAGATTGAAAAACAAGAAATTATGACCATAGGCTTTTTATTCCTTTATACACAGGAATCTGCTTTAGATCAAACCACATCAGTCTGCATTGACTGGCAGCTTCTATTGAAGCCCTATCCAAGGGTCTTTCTTAGCCCTGGGGGTTGAACTTGGGAGATGCCTTTCCTATAGAAAGCATATGCTCTATCGCTGTTTTGTGACTCTTTCCCAAAATATGAGACTTTTTTCCACATTAGGAAAACAACCATAGTTTATGATAGAGGAAAGTGCTTTGCATGCAGAAAGTCTTAGATTCAGCCTTGGCATCTTCAGTTAGAAGAATCAGCTAGCAGGTGACAGGAAAGGACTTCTTAAAACCTGGATAAGTTGCTATTGTACAACCTATTCACCTTGGGTTGGATCAGGGGCTGGCTGAGAAATTCTGGGAGTTGAAGTCCACAAGTCTTAAATTGGCCACGTTTGAAGACCCCCTGGGTTGGATGAACCAGTAGACAGATATTCCAGAGGCCTCCTGCCAGCTAACTGAACGTTAAACTCAGCATGGCTTTATTCCACCTTTGGCTGAGACAGTGGCAAAAGAGCAGACTGATAGGTACAAGGTAGCCCAAAGCAGATCCAATATGTGATATGGGAATTGACAAAGATTTGTACCAGGAATAGAAACTAATTTGTCTCCTCAAATGGAGTTTAATTTCTATTCCTGGTACAAATGCCTTCCCAAGCAGACACTAGAAGGTTAAATTAGTAATTTACTGCAGAGAATTAGAAAATCATACATACAAAGACATTCTTCATCTAATAACACAAAGGAACTCTGCTGTCTCTATTAGGTTCCAGGTTTAAATCTTGGGCCTTTTTCTTTGTCTTTTCCAATCAATAGCATCTGGCTGCTTCTTTTTTTGAAACCATGAAGGCTTCTTCTATCTGTCTCTTATTTACAAAATGAATTTCTTTGATGTGAGAAAAGAGACATCAGCAGCAACTCTTAACAGTCTGGATACTCTAACATTTTGTCCCCTGCTCCAGCCATAATTTCAATCACTAGTATCAGCTATTCATTCAGAAACAAAACAAAAACAGCTAGACAAGAATTTGCCCCATACCACCTCTAATTTTAATCACACAAGGCTTTATAGAAGCTTCCTTACAAATGATGGAAGTGCTTGGAATTTTGGAACTTCTTTTTTCTAATACAATGTAAATAGAAGTGTCCTCATTTTGCAACTGACTCATTTGGTGACTGTTCACAGTTATGACTGTGATGAAAAAGTAACTTTGTGACCAGATCGTGTATTTGTGACCTTTATAGGCTTGTAAAGTAAAGGAAATCTGAAGCCATAAGCACAAGTGTGGTTTCACTTAGCAACTGCTTCAGGTAGCTAGTCCCAACTGTGGTTACTAAATAAGGATTATCTGTATTTTAAGTATGTATTATATGAAGCAGCACCCTCCTTAATCCCCTTTTAATAATATTGAAATATAATAAAAGTATTGGAATTTAATTTATTTAGAAAATAGCGACTCAAGGCGTTTCAAGACATAAAAGCACAATATAAAAGAAATAAAAATAAAAGAAATAAAAATAAATAATAACAACATTCCCCCCCACAACAACACACATTCATACTAGCCATTTAATGGGCTCCATCCAGCTCTGGGTTCCCTAGGCCCGTTGGCAGAACCAGGTCTTCAGCGCCTTCCAAAAGAATATTAGAGTTGGGTCAGTCTAATTTCCACAGGGATGACGTTCCAGAGAGAGGGAGCCACCACAGAGAAGGCCCTTCTTCTGGGCCCCCTCAGAGGTATCTCCTTAGGGGACAGGATCCACAACATTCCTTGCCTCCCAGCTCTAGTGGATCGGGTAGATGTGACTAGCAAGAGACAGTCCCTCAGATAACCTGGTCCCAAGACATGAAGGGCTTTAAAGGTGACAACCAGCATCTTGAATTGCTTATGATTTATTAGGGGAAAACCCCATTTTATTTGGCATTGTTTGTATGGTCACTTTATTTTCTTGTAAACCTCTTGGTACATCTTTTCTGTAGAAATGTAATATAATCACTGCACAGTGGTTAGAATGCAGTATTACATGCTAATTGTGCTGACTCCCGGCTGCCAGATTCGGCAGTTCAAGTCTCATTGGCTCAAAGTTGACTCAGCCTTCCATACTTCCAAGGTCGGTAAAATGAGGACCCAGATTGTTGGGGGCAATAGGCTGACACTGTAAATCGCTTAGAGAGGGCTGTAAAGCACTGTGAAATGGTATATAAGTCTAAGTGCTATTGCTAAGTGTTGCTGTAAATATTTCAAAACCAATAAATAAGCATTAAAAATACATTTTAAAACCCTATGAATCAGGCCCTCAAAGGATAAATGAAAGTACAAGTCCCTAATTCTTCCCTTTTCCAAGCCCCCTGAAGTCTCTCTATGAGTAATTATTGGGACAGTAGCAACTATGATAGGTAGCAATTGGTACAAAATGATTCCTTCTTTTCAGAGAACAAATTAGTATTGGACAGGGTGCATAAACTTCATCAGTGGCTTACCATCTCTTTGATCTTTAGAGCAACAACAAAAATGTTGGATTATCTCTATATTATGATGCATTGGACTTGTTTTAATAATGACAACATCTTCTCTTTCAGATATGTTTAAAATTCAAATACAGAGAGACAGTACATCATTTCTTAATTCCAGGAATATGCTAAACTGAGAATTGCTAAACACTGAAAAGCAAAACAAGACAGTAGAAAGCTAGGGTTTTAGATTGCCACAAGTGTTTCAGATTAAACAGAAACAGATTTTTAGCATTAAATATTACACAAACCAGGATGAAGATGGCAGGCTGGGTCCAGTGAGGCCTCTACTGCTGTCTGATTATCACCATATTTCAAAACCCCTGGCCTGCTAAGCAGTATCTCTGGTATAAAAGTTGCTGTAAAGATTTCCAGGTTAATACACTTATAGAGTTAAGATACAGACTACTACAAATATCATTCTAAATCACTCAGATATTTGTATTGCCTTATTGTGGAAACAGAGCGTTAGTAATTAAGGTCTCACACTAAAGAATGGCATTGCTTATAGGGGCATACCAAGGGACAGGAAATAATGGGGAAGTGATGAAATATCACAGCAGAAATGACCCCTTTCTTCTAAGTTAGAGCTCCCCAACCAGGTGCTCCAATGATACGAAGACTACAGGCTTTTACACTCCAACACATCTGGAGGACATGCCAGGTTGGGAAAGACTATGACTCTACACATTTCTTTCCAGACACACCCACGTAGCCCCATCCTCCTTGCCGCTATGCCTACTCTGCTGTACTCAGTGTTGCAAAGTCACCCTGTGCTGAATGGATAGTGAGCTTCTAAACTGGCACAACATGGCACAATGCCCCAAGAGCCCTCCCTTGGCAGAATCAGAGACCCAGGTCAAGTGAGGTGATGAGAACAGGACCCTGGGAGCCTCCAGCCAAAGGAGAAGACAAGTTGTTGTTCAGTCTTGTGCAGAATGCAGGCCTGCTGAACGATTAATGGGAAAAGCCATCACTTTTATTGCGAGAAAACAAAATGTGTGATTGCTGCGGCAATGACATCATTGACTGCACTGCCAGTATAAATAGCATTTGGAAGATTCGTTTGTTTTGTGCTATTTAAAATTATTTAGTGTGGGAGTCTATTTCAACTGGGGTGGGGAATGGACACAGGCGCATAGAGTGAGGTAGCCATATTCATGTTTATCTTAAATGTTTATTTATAAAATTAGTGTCCCCTGTACCTAAAATGGACATATTCTACTCAGAAGCATAGTGGAATTATGGAAAAAAAGTATTTTATGAGTGGCCATTTCTTTCCCTATTTTTATAAAATCTTTTGTAAACATGCACACAAATAAAACAGAAATCCAAATGAAGAACTGATTTTGTCACATAGAAAAGGTTATACAGTGTTTGTGTGTGTGTTTATGTGCTTGTATATAGGTACATGTAAACACACACACACAAACACATTCATACACACACACACACATACACATACACACACACACACATACACATACACACACACACACACACACACACACACATATATATATATATATATATATACATACATATACATAATTAGAAACAGCACACAATCAGCATGATTCCGAGCATATTTACTAAATAGCCAGTCTTAGGAAATTCAGTGGGAGTTGCTCCTCCTAGTAAGTGTACTTATACTTTTAAGTATCTTAAATTTTAAAAATGCATATTTTAAAAGGGAAGGATTAGTTCTCTCTAAACATCATGCTCCTACTCTTGAAATAAGCATTATGTTTTTGAAATACGTGGCAACAAATTAAAAATGCTAGCTAGCAACTTGAGGGCTAAACTGTGGTTATGCGCCAGGTGTTCATAAGAAATAAGTTTCTGCAGAGTCTTGGATTGTGTTTTCCTCCCTATATTCCCTGTATGTTCTAGAAAAAATTTCCCTGGGGACAAGATTCTCTAAGGCTAATTCATATGAATTCTGGAATATACAGAAACCCTCTTCATGACACCTGCTTCCACAAAGATGTCAGTGTTCATCCATGCTGCACAATCAGTCTTTCCTTTCTTCTTAAGCCCTAGCTTTTGTTGTTGGTGGCGGTGGTGGAGGAGTTGTAAATGTTGTTTTCTGATGCATGTGTACAACACAAACAGCTTAAGGATAGCAAACAATAACAGGAGAGACAGAGAAGGGAGTAGCACACAGATCTACATCAGCTTCTGCTCCTTTGGCTGCTCACCTAATCCTGTGGCCACAAGGGACTGGAGAAATCAGCAGTTTTGTGGCCAAGAACGTAGCATTACCTTGATCCTTGCACAGGCTGAAAAGCTGGTCAGCGACAGCAGTATCACAACAGAGATTTGGAGGCCTCATACTTCCCTGAGCTGAAAAGCCTGGCCCATAAAAAACAGAATCAAGAAGATACGTCTTCACCAGCTTAAATGGCCAGACACAAAGGAACTAATTTTCTTTGCAATTAGAAGCACATACCTTAATTTCTGGTGTTATGTCTGCAGAGGGATTTGTTTCAAGAAAACTGATGGATATTTTAATAATGATACTCTTTATTGTTCCATTTGAAAATTATGTTTTAGGAGGGATTTGTTCACATGATCTAGCTTCTTTGAAGGGAATTGTCATGATGAGAGTAGAGGCAGAAATGTAGACTTGCAACTACCAACTCTACTGGTTGCAACATAGCTTTTGTCAGGAAGAAAGACAGGAGTAGATTTAGACAAAATATGGACAGTTATCATACACCATAATTATAATTAAATATTAACTTTATATACGTAGTCCTCACTTAATGGCTATAGTTGGGGCTAGGAACTTACAACTTTACCTCTCCTTTGATTATTAAGTGGAATGCCATGGCCACTAAGCTAAAAAAATCATATGATTGAGATTTACGGTTTTACTTCGGTCTTATCTATTAACTTTGCTTGCTCTACAGTAGTTGTAAAGAGTGCAAATGGTGATGACACGACCACAGGATGCTGTGACAATAATAAACGAATGGATTGGTTGCAAAGGGTTTTTAATTTTGAATGAAAGAATGAGAACTACCTATATCACATTTACAGGTTATTTATTATATAATTAGCCCAGGTTGGTTCCTTTCATGTGAATAATGTGGCAGAAGGAGCCACAATACATCACAGCACAGACCATGGTCCTCACAAAACATATGATGGCATATTGTTTACAATTCTTCTAGAATAGAGAATTAATGCAAGTCTTACTATTGAGAGTGACACAGGAAACATAAGGGGGAAGTCAAAGAGAGCAAGAAGGCTAGAGCTGGAAATCAACTGTCTAAAAAAGAGGAAGCAAAGACAAAGAATATACAGAGGAATCCTTCCTGACATGGTTCATCTTATCTAAAGTTGAGGGAAACTGGTTAAAAAATCTTCCAGACTCATTGTTTTATCATGCTACTAAATTCCCTGTTAACATAATATGTAATTTGGGGGACTCTTGACCCACCAATATGTAGGCCAATATTTGTGTGTTCTTCCCTGATTACTTCAGGGAGACCATTTTGTTAAAGTGTCATTCAGTTGTACTTCTCCTGTTCTCTCAGAGCTCATTTGATCACAGAACTAGATCATGGAGAAAGGAAGAAGCAAATCATTTTAAAAGTGTCTTTCTGTCTTTCTGTCATGGGAGAGAAAGGGAGTCTTGGCCAGTCCCAGAACGTCTATAGATGTGTAACATGGTTGCCAAGACTGAAGAGTGGCAAGGACCACTCTCATTGATGAATGAGGTTGCAGTATCACAATAACCATCATTGCCTTGGTTGTTGTGGACTGCAAACACCCCTCTTTTCCCACCTATAGAGGTGGGCAGAACACAGCAGTAGAAATGGCATAGTAGCAATGAAAGGAAAAGGCAAGGCAACGCTAACACAGACATGTGGTAGCACAGCTTAGATGACAGTGTGCTATCTGGCTATCTGGTAGGGCTCATAGAACTGTCAGAAAATAAGTGAGACGAAAAAGAAAGAACAGATGTTATGAGATTAAAACAAATATTTATTTAAACTAAATCTTAACATTCAGATCAGAAACTAAAACATTTGACATCACTGTTAAATTATCAAAAGTTGTTTGGCATTAGATTCATTAGTATATTTTTTTCCTTATCCTTCTCTTATTTTTTCTTATTCTGTTGTACTATTTTCGGAGCTAAGTTACATGTACAGTTTTTAATGATTGATCAGCCTGGAAACTGATTACAGGACTGCTTCTCATTATACTTATAAATCCCTGGTGTTCTTTAGAATAGCAGATATTGAGGCCATATCTGCCTAATCACACTTTATAGAAGAACTCACAGCAAGAAACATGAACAAGGCTCTTGACCAGCATAGAAACCAACAGCAGGTAACTCCAGCTTTAAAATACTTGGCAATGTCTATAAATGTTGACATTCATGTATTGTTGATTTATCACAAATCAATTGGGAATTTTGGAATCAGGGTGAACTCTATTGTTCATCGATTCAATCATAAAAATTATTTTAATACCAAAACTTTGAACTTTTGCTGTCTTCAAGAATTCTTGGCGTGTGAAAACCTTTTTCAATCTTATTTATTTTTTCAAAGCCCTTAGTTTTGGTCAACTCAAGACAGTGTACTGTACATACCTAATGCTCTAAATAGATACTCTGTTTAGTACTGTGGTATACTAAATGGTTACAAAGCATGGAAGGAAATCTCTGCATCCTCTTCGTTTTGCCATATTTTTCTATTTTTAACCCAAATTAAATTCATTTATTTTTGTTTGGTGCAATATAAATACCATATCTACTTATATCTTCCACAAACTGTCAGGTTTCTAGATCCTTTGAGAAGGCTAATGGATGAATTAAAAAAAGATCTATAAACAACATTTCCCTGGTTCAAGTTTCATGTTTGTGATAAATGTAAAGATAGCTTGTAGTTTACATTTAGTAAAGGTAGACGTTACTGACCTACCTGCAAGATTATAACAAGAAGAATTGAAAACAATCATAATCTGAATATACCAAAGTGTAGTACTGTGATTTTCTAGCAAGAAAAATGATATAAATTATGAGATGAAGATCAATCAACAGCTCTCAGACTGAACCTTGGTTCACCTAATATTTGAATAGCACCTTTGTGGGCTGAGTTGTTACATCCAAATCTGGTTTTGAACTTTCCTCTGGTTCAGGATTCTGTGGAACTGAGATTTCAGTTTCAACAGTTGTGCAGGACACAGCTGGAGGGTTTCACAGACAGCTCTCTGGCTGCAATGTATGGAAGGATTTCTAAAACATGAAGCAGCTGTGTACAGAAGCCCAGGGAGCTGTCCCAATTCATAGTCTTCTTTTCCAGGACTAGTAAAAAAACAGAGTGCCTGTGTGGCATTGTGGCCTGGGCAGAGGCCTACAGATCCCTTCGACTGGGTGGAGGTTTCTTTTTGCAAACCTATCTCAAGTAGATCCTGAAATGGTTTCATGCTGGCTGCACAAGCTCTTGGGAATAAAATCATGATGGAAGTTGGAGAAATCGCACTCTGAGAAAAACTGGACACAAATGGATATCGGCTATGTTTAGGTTCAGATTCTCTCTTCAGAAAAAAGAGAATGAGTGCAATGAGCTCATTTATAACATAGCAACCAAAAATATGGGTTTAGAGTGGGTGGACCCAGGATTTTGGTTTACTGGAGGGAAGTGAAGGAAATGGGCATCCTCTGTATTTTCATCTGTGGTAACTGATCTCCAGGCTTATATATGAGTACCTGTAAGAAAAGCATATAGAGCAAGTTATGAAATGTGTGTGATGTCACCATACAAAATCTATAAGTTACTTGTATCAGCTGTCATGAAGCCAGTATGTAATCATGACAATGTCATCTTTTGACAAAATGTTTGTTTGCTGCATGCACTGCTAAAGCCCATTTTTACATCTATGCTTGGAAGTAAATGTGTTTCCAAACACAGTTCTCTGACCATTCCTAAAATACTCCCTAAATCCACGGAACTAGTTTGCTACAGGCCATGATTGTCTTGATGACATCTGCCAAGAACTCTGGATAAGTCAAATACAGTAATCCTTTTATTAGGTGATCAACAGGAGAATACAAAACTCAGTATCCATATTGTAGCCTGCCTTCGCTTCTTATTCTTGCTGCGTGCTTTGTTTCTTTTGCACAATGAGTTTTTTTTTTTAAATGTCACTGCACTACTCTTCAGTTCAATAACATGGCTACAAGGACACAGGAATTACATCAACTCAATAACTATGGTGATCCAAAAAGTAGGTGGATGTCAGAAGTTGCCAATAACTCTATATCAGGGGTCCTCAACCTTGGCAACTTTAAGACTTGTGGACTTCAACTGAAGTCCACAAGTCTGAAAGTTGCCAAGGTTGAGGACCCCTGCTCTATATCTGCTTCAGGTTGTTTCACTGCTCTTGCCATTCCCACAAAAGAACTAGAAGTTAACTACTCAAAAGGGACAACAATGGGTATTTCTGTGGATGCATACATACTTTGGCTCTTACTCCATTCAACAGAGTGCACTTCAAGTTATAGAATATTGCAATCCTTGCCTCTGAAACTTCAAATATGCTCCCAAGAAATTGACTTGTTGACTTGATAGGATTTTACCACTGTATTTATTTTTCAACATAGGCTGGCAAATAATTTTGATTTTGTTGATCCCTGAGAGGTTCTTGGGGGACCCCCCAAAGTATTAGGACCACACTTTCAGAAATATTGCCATAAATCATTTAAATGAAATTATTTAAATCAACTTCATATAGCTACTCTTCCTAGTCTAGTGCAGATGCTGAGTACAAATAACTACATCTGTGAACACTATGGATTGCACAAACTAGTTGTAGAATCATCATATATCACCATGTGCATTTGATTCATGTATATGCACTTTTTTGCACTATAAGAACCACCATATGGGCATTCCATAAAGCCAATGGGGCACATGCAATAAAGCATATCTGATTATTGAAGTCAATCCTAGTTATAGTTATGTGAAATGCAGTTTCTATTCCAGGTCTTTCTGGCTAAACAGATTATCCTACTTAGGAGGAAAAATGGATGAAAGCGAGATAAAACATTGGCTGATGACTAAGTGATGATGACAGCTGGATGCCCTGTGAAATCACTATAGCGAACCATTGCCGGTGCAGATAAAAAAGGCCATCTGGAAGCAGAAATAATTATAAGCACATTTATCACATTTATTCCCATGGAGGTATTTCATGTCACTTTTCAGTTTTTCACCTGAATTCATCTTCCTCGTGTGAGGTCCAATATTCAGACAGTATTAAACCTCCTCCACCTTTTTCATCCAGTTTGACCCTTGACACCCCCAAGGTTTTGAAAATTTATGCAAGTCCAATAAATATGAGAAATGCGGGGTGGAAACTTTAAAACACATTCCTCTATGAAAGATTAGAAAATAGCTTAGGGAATTTTATCAGAGATATCATTGCTCCTGTCTTTTTTTTCCCCCCAGATACAAATATTTCTCATTTCAAGTCAGACTACAAGATGTTCCATGTACGATTTAACAGTGTAAAACCACATGTAAGTGCTAAGTGTTGCTATTTAATGGAATTAAGTGAAAATTTGAATTTGATGATGAATAACTTACCTGTACAGGTTGTGAACCAGTTCTGTCCAATAGTTTTTGACTGTGTTTAGAGTTGGCCATGAACCTGGTTTCGTAGTGAAATGACAGGTGATGCGAAAATGCTGTCTTGGGCAAGTGTTGGGTTCTAAAAAGTTTAGGTGTGACACAATAACTCATTGTTGTTGTCAGCCATTCAGTCATTTCCAATTCTCAGCCACTCTATGGAGCAGCACTCTCCATGCCTTCCTGTCTCACACCACCTTCCTCAGATCTGCCATAGTCATCTCAGTATCATCTTTTATAGTGGCCAGCCAGCAGGTGCTACGGTGGCCCCTTCTCCTTTTTCTGCTGATCACTCCCAGCATGATAGACTTTTCGAGTGAGTCAGCTCACATGACATGATCAAGGTATAACAGCCTCTGTTTGGCAACCTTCACTTCAAGTGGGGGTTTTTTTGGAGGGGGGGTTTCGATTCGGTCTAAGACTACAACTAGGACAATTAACCACCCTTACCAAAATGGCTTTTGAGAAGCATTTAAAATTTGAAAGATGATTTAAATGAACTGCACTCTGTCTGGTTCTTCTAGTCTATAATTCTCAGACAGAATGCACAGGATTCTATTATTCCCAGTATATGGTTCCATCAATTCAAGGGAAAAAAATAACATGCATTATAAGTGTTATGCCCTGGGCCTGCTGAATTATTCAGCAGACTCAGGAAATGCTGCAGAGAGTCCCGGGCAGACCACATGGTTGCCCGGGACCAGACTGGCTGTCTCCAGCCTTGCATTGATTGGTTGATGCTGTCCTTGCAAGGAGACTATAAAAGGCCTCCGTGCCATTTTGTTCTCTGTTCTGTTGAAGAAGGTGAATAAAGAAGACTTGCTTTTTGTTACTCGCTTCATCTCAGTGCCTTTGACTCGCGAACAGAACAATAAGCCTGATCTTTTTCCATGTTTGTATTTCCTTGAATTACATTGTAGGATTTTACAGCATTTGGCTTTGCAGAGTTTATCTGTCTACAAAGAGAGAACAGCATTCTGTACTGCTGGAAACATCACTAGCAAATAACCATTTTTTTAAAGTAAAAGATTCTGAAGATATCAACAACCAAACTCTGGTGTTTTTGGACAAAATTAAAACCATTGAACTGGTAATATTATAGAAAATTGTAACTACAGTTAATTTGTCTTCTTTTGGGCGTTCTTCATATTTCTCTCAGCACTGCCATTCCAGGTAACATCTCTTCATATCTCTTTACAATTAGTGGTGATATCCATCAGTTTCAGTTGATCACTTAATGTCTCCCAAAGCATAAATCATATCAGTTTACTGATAGTGAAAATTGTTGCTACATTTACTTCCAAAGATTACAGGACTTTGTATATTATTTAATCAAGCATTTCTCTCTTGTAAAATAACATTTAATCAAAGATTTAGAAATGGAATGGATTGGAAATGGACCCTGCACTCCAGCACAAAGCATATAGCACCTGAGTTCATTCAGGTATTAAACCATGGCAAGGTGTGTTTAGTTCTAGCTTTGGAAGACAAGTGTCAGATGGGGAACCGAAAAGCCTTTCATTGCCTTTCCAATCAATGCAATTATCAAAGTAGTTTGCCTGAGAAGGCCCCTGAATAGAAAACATTCTCCAAGCAATAGAATAAAGTAAACCAAGTAATAGTTAAGGAGGGTCTCCCCAACCAAAACAATTCCCATTAGAGGCATAGATCTCATTAAGGATCATTCTTTAGGGTAGGCTGAGTAGCACGAACATCTTGGAGGGAACAGTGGGACAAGCAATGTTAGGTTCATCATGACTCCATTGCACAAATTAGGAGGATAATTCTATGTCTTTCACCTTATCAAGTGATACATAAGTCACATCATTGGTTGGCCGTTGTCACAGCAAACATGAAATCATCATAAGAATATCAAAATGAGCATACAAAAAGAATCCAGGGCATATCCTCGGTCTCAGGAACATGCAGTCAGGCACTGACACACCAAGATATCCATGTTTCCCCATATTCTATGCTGAGACACTCCACTGATGTGGATTTCTCATTTGATTTCAGCACAGGCATGTTCAGGGGATATGCAACCAATGAGCTTGTGAGGTATTTTGGTTGCCAAGATTCCAAATGTGGAATTCAAAATGACTTCAAAATGGCTTTATCAGGCACTCTTTTTCTTGGAGCATTAGGTACATAAAATGGAATAAATGGTTTGTTTGTGATATTCTCAGCATACAGCTTACCTAAGTAGACTTAGTCAAACCATGTTTAAGCGTAGTCTCAATTTGGGGATAAATATAGTCTGTTCATGTTCAGTTGACTGGATCAATTTATGCAGAGACCCAAGGAGATAGCCTTGAAACAATACTCAGAAACCATTATGTCAACAAAGAGGATAGAAAAATTACTTTAGTCTTGGGAAAGAGAGAGTATTCAGAAGAGATTCAGGATGACTCCTCCCTGACTCACTGAGGTATAAGAGGCACTGGAGGAGAAGCATAATCATCTGGCAAGACTCTGTTGTTCTAGCCTATCTCAATCAAGTGTAGTTCTGGTCTTCCTATGGAGTCTCTTTTCTGATTTGCTGGATTTCAAAAAGGTGACATTTTCCCTGTTCTTATGACAACCTTCCTCCTTCTCACTTAAGTCTTTTGGGGGAACAGGGGCAATGTGGAAGCCTATTATGATAAGCTGAGATTCATAGTTTATTCTAGTTTACCTTGAATTGCCACTTTATATAAGCTCTATTATTGCTTGTAAACAATTCCATATTTCATTTTTGTTGCCTAATTAAACCCTGTGTTTTTACATTATTTCTCTTCATTGCCCAGATTCTTCTGATTACAGACAGTCCCCTCCTTCTTCATAATTCAGTTCCTGGCTGGCTTTCCCAAGGCAAAGTTCAAATCTCCTTGTCAATACAAAGACAGTCTGAGTTTATGAAAATCCTCATGAACTGGACAAGATGCTTGGATAGCCTGCCCTGCCAGGACTTGCTGTCCTACATCTAACTACAAGAGCAATTCTTAGCCACCAAAATCAGGGATGTTTTGCAGGCCCTTCCAGATAAACCCAACTCACTTAGCTGATAGCGTGTAAACTGTTTATCGGCTTTTGTGCATTCTCTGTGCAACAGGATGGCTGTTGTTCTTGGAATCCTGTTTGGTCATAATATTTAGAAGAGGGTTCTGATAATGAGATAAGCACTCACCCACCACAGATGGCTCTGGAGACACGCAGCTTAGCCAACATTCTGAAGGGAGGGAATAAACTTGTAAGAAATGCAAGTGGTTTGTCAGTGGTTTGAGTGAAATGTCACATGGAAGGCTGCATAGGCATGTCTGTTCAAGGCATTTGGATTTATAAAATTTGGTGATTAAAAAAGCCAACCAATTTTAAGTTCATTTAAAGAAATGTACAGTGTATCCAGTACCAGTCTATCACTTGACCTGAAAACCAGGGATGTTTTTCTTCCGCCAGCAATGACCCTCTAACTTGGCAGGCACGCTAACCTGGGTCTAAAAAAAACAGTGGCAACAGGATAAGACCTTTGTTATCACTATTCCTGTCTAATAGGCTATGTTTATACATGTTTATTTAGAAAAACATCTCACTTACATCAGCTAGACTTCCTGACAGCCAGTGTGGCCTAGATTGCAGCGCTAACTAGGCTTTTTTAGGAGGCCATTGGTTTTCTTTCTTTAGGATAAGAGCTAATTCATAAAGCTAACGTACAAAGACAGAGCAGCAGGATCCTCCCACTTCCTTATTTCTCTTGGTCTAGAACCAGTGGTGGGATTCAGCCAGTTCGCACCACTTCAGCAGAACCGGTAGCTAATTTTTTGTTGCCCAGGCCCAGAATGGACTTCTGGAAGCGGCATCCACACAGAGAACCGGTTGTTCACATATTTGAATCCCACCACTGTCTAGAACCATCATATTTATGCCCATATTGAAGTGTTCTTAATTGATTTATCTCTAACACGGCAGTCTGCTTATGAGGATACCCAAGCTTTCGAAGCAATCCAGTCTGACTTTCTCAGATCCCTGCTCTGAATTCCTTGCTCTGTTGCAAATGTGCTTCTGTGCCTACAGTTCAAATGCATCTCAACCAAGGTCTGCTTGGATTCTGCTGGCAGAAGGTACTGGTTTAACCAGATCTTTGAAGAAGACTCTTTAGTTAAATTTGTATTGACAGACAGGCATCATTCTCCTTAGAAGAAACAAATAACAGCAGCTGACCTGGCTTATTGTGGGTTACCTCCAATGTATATCTAAGCTGGGCTTCAATAAGGCCTGGAAAGAATTTAAATAGAGATTCTTTGACTTTAATATACAAAGAGGCAGAATTAATTTCTCATATGTCCATTTCAACAAACTCTCATACTTCCCATTTAACATCCCTAAATATTTAAAATGTATCTCTATTGAAAGAAATGCATGCTTATGTAAAACAGCATGAAGCCCTATGAGACAAAGATATTTTGGTTCTTCGAGATACTATATACCTATTCAGTTATTCCATTCTATATAAGTCATATACATGTGCAGAGAAAAAAACAGGGCTGTCTATTTACTTATTTAAATTTGTTATAGCTGCCCAACTCTAATGGACTCTGAGCAGCATACAAAATCCACTTAAACAGATAAAATGTAAAACCACACAAACAGCATGGACTGTAATGATCTTAAAAGCAGCACAAATCAAAGAAAATACCTCTTCCTCCCCCCCAGGCAATAATACATTAACTAATTCCAAGTGTAATAATAAAAAATAAGGAACTATAAACACAGAATATCAGTTGTATAATTGATCCCTCTGATGAAGTACAGAAGCTTTCATATCTATACTTATGTGAACTAGATTGTAATGTAACTTGTTATTATGGAACTTTCTTTTTAATGTGTTCCACTCTTAAACTACTATAGCTTTGTCTGCTTATGCAAGTGCTGAGAAAAAGAAAAAGCCTGAAGAATTGCTGATAAGTTATTCATAGAGTTCTTTTACATGAAATCATACCTGTGAACTTTCATATAAAACTTCATGTTTCATAAAATCAAAACCAATGCTCTATAAAATAATGTATCAGCATGTTTTGTGCTGATGGCATTAGCAAAAGAAACATCGGCCACAGGAAGTCCAACATTTTGCCCCCTCCCAAATAAAAATGCTAAATTCTTATGGAGGTTACATCTTCATAAGATCACGTGTGATCGATGTTTCTTTCAGAGAGATAACATCCCATTATAAACTTGGATCATCCACTGGATTTGTTCTCATCACTTTTAGATTATCCAGATCTAGTTGTTTTAAATGCCTGAAGCTTTTGAAAACTTGTTAAGTTTTGCCTGCCATTTTCTGCCTCTTCCCTTGAGCTTTAAGGCTATCCTGCTGACAAAGTCACACAGCTGTCCAAAAGTGCCAGTTTTGTCTGAGAGCAAGATTGTGGGGTTTTTTGCTCATATCCAAACATGCTTGGGTTGGGCCTCTTTATTGCATCTCTTAATTGTTTAGATTTATGAGGCATCTACCGTAACTTCTAAGACAGCATTGAAAATCCCCTGTTCTGTTTAATTCATTCCTTTTTTTTTCCCCTGGAGTTTATGGATCCAACTCAGCAAGTAAAACTGTGCTATTGCCAACATTCTGTTTCTTCTCCACATTGTAAGGCAGGTCTATGGAATGTATCCCCCTTTTTAAAAAAAAAAAAAGAGAGAGAGAATGACTGCTCACACTTCCCTACTTCATAATCCTTTCATGCAGACCAAGGTGAAGTAAGCAAACAGACATTGTTTTTGCACAGATCCCCAGACAAGAAGATGCGCTTTTTCAAGAATTAATAAAAACATTCCCTAGTTTGTATCTCAACTAAGATCATTATTTTTTTAGTTGCACAGCTTTTTATGTAGTATGTTGCTTGGTTGGTAAAACATGGAATTATGATCAAATCTTCAAATCAAATCTTGCCCATAAAATTTGAAACTAGCTTTATTAAAAAAATTAATATCAAGAATAATGCAGTAATGCAACCAAAACAAGGTTACAAACAAATCAAGGGCAGTCAACCAACCAACCAATTCTGGTACTTGAAACTGCTCAGTAATCAGCACCTCATCTTTATTTTGCACATGCTGACTGTCGACAAAACAGAGATTGTGGGTATTGGCAACCGCATCTAGAGGCCACAGGTGGCCCATGACCAAGGATGTAATGATATCTCCAGTATGGGCAGTATTAAAAATGAATACTTGATGCTCCATAGTTTAGTTGAAAAGCAGGAAAAAATAGCACCACCGAGAACTGGCAGTTTTGCCATTAAATCTGATGAAACATAACACTCATTGACTGTTGCAGTTGTGTGGTCTAGACTGGTTGTATGGTTGTGGACCAGAAAATAACACACAGGCTATGAATTTCAAGTCCTGGTCTATTTTAACTGGAGGAAGTTCTTTATCTTTTCAGATTAGATGTGTTCCAGGTCCTATCTAGAGTAGTCACAGATTGTACCTAAACATTTCTATTTGCAAAGTGCTCTTGTCTGGACCTATGTCACTTCCTCTAAACTCTGACACTTCTATTTTTCTCATGTTGATTCCCCAGTTCATTTTCTAAGCAGACTGGTCTTACACTACAACAGATGCATCAGTAACACAATATACATTCCTACCCCTTAGGGCCGTGGTGGTGCAGTTGTTAGAATGCAGTACTGCAGGCAGTTCGAGTCTCACCTGCTCAAGGTTGACTCAGCCTTCCATCCTTCTGAGGTCAGTAAAATGAGGACACAGATTGTTGGGGGCAATAGGCTGACTCTGTAAACCGCTTAGAGAGGGCTGGAAAGCACTGTGAAGTGGTATATAAGTCTAAGTGCTATTACTATTGCTTTTCAAAGAACCAGAATTTTTTTTTTCAGATGCTCCCTTTTCTCTCCTAGCAAATTTCTCCCTTCACTTTGTTAAAGGGTGATCCGATACTGGCAGAAATTTAAATTTAAAGAAAAAATGCCCTAAAACACTATCTTGAGTTTTTTTATTATTATTATCATCCCCCTTTAAAGTAAGGGGAATAGCATGCAGATGAGCTAGCATGTAGATCCAGGAAAGGGGCCCATTTCTTTTCAATCTTTCAACACTTGGGATTAATTTCAGTCTTCTGATTATTTGGGTTAAGCATTTCCCCCCTTTTGTTTATGCCTCTTAATTCTATCACATCCTTTCAATGATTAATTAATTTAAATTGTTCATGAAACCAAGGTGCCACAGAGTATAAGATAATTTTATAAAAGTTTCCCGACCACCGTAATTTTTTTTTCATGCTGATGAGTGCCTTTTGGTCAAGTATAACATGCTTTGCAGAGTGTTTTCTTCTTTGCAAATCTGGCAAGTCAAATTAGCTGGGCAAGGGCATGAAATGTAAGTTGGTGTGTACATATGGGTAACAACATTAAAGTCTTATCTTAGAAATCACTATTCTCAGCCAAGGTGACACACACTGCGAGTATTGTGTTTGGGAAGAGAGAGAGAGAGAGAGAGAGAGAGAGAGAGAGAGAGAGAGAGAGAGAGAGTATCAGACCATTTGATAATTTTCACTATAAATGGTAAAGACTCCAAACTCCAGCTTTCTTAAGAAGTTTTTAGTCAACTTCAATTTTTATTCGGCCGAGAAAACATTCTTTTATTTTGACATCACATGCATCCCCTTTTATCATAGGGATAAAAAGTATCCTTTATCTAGACAGAATGCATCAAGTTGCAGAATGACTCATCAAATGAATCTATTCTATAAATTAAGCCAGAAAACAAGCGTCTCTGAGCCCTGGCAGTGTCTAAATGTCAGGCCCAGGGTGCAGAGCAATAAACAATGATCTGGGCTTTCTCAGTGTCAGGGCAGCTAACAGAAGAGATGGGGGTTAGCAGACTTGGTTCCTCCAGTAAGGTTGCCATATTGCAACTTGGAGATCTTGCTGGTCTCTGCTTACCAGGAAGATGCAGCCCCAGTTTCTCCAGCCACATTTTCTACTAGCTACACATCACCATTCCCTGTCTGTTGTACTGCTTTAGAGCAAAATAAAAACTAGCAGGCAAAAACAAAGCAGTATTGGGTGAAAAGGGGAAGATCTTTGCCATGCTTTATGTCCTATTTCAGGCAAAACCATACTATATTAAACCAAAGGGACAGACTCTAGATTAACTAATGTCAGTTCTCTCCAGCTGGAAGAGAAGAAGGGTAATTCCTTATTTGTTTTGAACTCAAGCCTTTTGCAAAGTTTGAAAAAAAATATCATCTCTAAGTGTGGTCTTATGAGCCTTTCAGCTTGTAGAGGTCTCAAAGGCAGAACAGCTGCTGTGGACCCAAAGAGAATGAATCAATTTCTATGTGTTTGTAATGGGATTTTCCAGAGATTATGATTTTGGGGATCATGAATATGAGTAATTGTAGGATGATGTCTCTGAATATGGATTTCAAGTAAGCTTTGGTGATTTAGGAACATCTGCAAAGTAGGAAGGGAACCCAGTAACAAGGAAAAGAGTACGGTCAAGAGGGAAGTGATTGAACGGTAGGGAATATGATGCAAGGCACATGTTAGACTTGGAGCTAACAGGACTGGATTCAAATCCTGGATGAACCACAAAATTTGCTTAATTGCCTTAAACAAGACATCATTTTTCATTCTTACTAGATTGTTTTGAGGACTGGAGACTATAAAAACTTGGGCTTGAAAAATGTTTTATATAAAACAGCCAATAATTATAATAATAAATCAAAGGTTTCTAGAATTGACACAAAGCCTGCAGACACTAACAGGCCTTGCCTTTGGAACATTATTTACTGGTTGGGAAATCACTCAGGCCAGTAAATTGAAGGCCGTTTTCACAACCTGTCATCCCACTAGAGATGCTGGAAGAACTTCTAGAATTCTGGAAGTCATCGCCCCCATATATCTTGAAGTCAACAGGCTGAAGAAGGCTAATCTAACCTAACACTAGAAAGTATCACATACATTGTGTCTCACCCTTTTATGTTCAACTTCATGTACTTTGCATACAGATTTATTAATCAATATCATCAATAGCTGGCACATGTTTCTTAAAATTGTCTTGAAATAGTTTTAATGCACAAAACAAATAGGCTAGCTGGATTTATAGCTCATTCTGTATAGCTGTTATATATACTTCACATTCTTCACAGCTCACAATAAACTCCTGCATAAGGAAAGTTAGCATGCTCCATAGGGAAACTATAGCTGCCCTTTATCAATAGCTACATCTGTGCCAGTGGTGGGATTCAGCCAGTTCGCACCACTTCGGCAGAACCGGTGGCTAACTTTTTGTTGCCCATTCCCAGAACGGACTTCTGGAAGTGGCATCCACACAGAGAACCGGTTGTTCACATATTTGAATCCCACCACTGATCTGTGCCCATCTGTTTCCTTATATATTCTTTTAATTGGATCTATTAAATCAAACTTCTTTTATCAAATAGGAAAATGACATCAGTCTGGTGACAGAGAAATACCTCCATATAAGATCAAATGGAAACTAACTAAATATTAATCTTTGCCAAGTGATAGAAAATGTGGCAGCAACCACCTGGAATTACACTGCTTTCCATCCTGTAGTCGAATGCCTGGCCAAGGAATGGAACCTGAAAACAAAGCAGCTAATTGCCATCCTTTGTAAATTTATTTACCTTAAAACTAGAAGAAAGATACTGTTATTTTAATTCTCCCAAAGTCTATTGCAAATTCCTGGGGGAGGGGGGACATAAGAAGATGCATCTTTTTTTTTTCAATCCAGCAATAGAATGTAGTATGGCAACACTGGGGGTATCCTTCCTCCCTCTCTTCTTTTCTTTTTATGTGCCTAAAAGAGGGGTTTTTCTATCAAGTAATGCATAGGAAGAGGAAGAGCTGGAAATGAACAGCTGCAGTTAAGGAACACTGAAGGCCGCAGGTACAGGTATGTCTGTGCTGGCCCTGACAACATAGCTCTGGAACCTCATTTTCTGAGTATTGGAGTTCTCCAGAGATTGAAGCAGACTGTACCAAACAGACTCCTCCATGAGAGATAAGTCCATTACCACAGATTCCACAGGCAAGACTTTACTCTCCAAAGCCCAGAGCACATACACCCACACCCCATACTTTCCCAGTCCATCCTAGAGAATTCCTGTAAAGCTATTGGATTAAGATTCAAAGATGAAGGCAGTAGGGGCAATGCTTTGATAGTGCTGTTTAGGACAACTGTGGAATGTTATGGGCTTTTTCCATAGCTGTTTCTTCTCAAGATTGCTTGCAACAGCAGAATGATGCAACAGCTTAAACCAAAGCCCTCAGTTGCTCCAGGCAAGGACAGGTAGACTGGGGAGCAATTATGAAATATTTGATCATAAATCATGCTGCAGACATCTAGCATTCGGTTGGCTGTATCTAAGCCAAAACAAAGATAGTCTACTGTATTGGAGTTTGGCTGCTTGGTTGTTCTTGCTATCTATCCTCTAACCTCAGAGCCAACATGCTCCATTTATAAGCTTAATGGGATATCAGGAAAGTGGAACATGCTTTAACATGCAGGATGGCTGAAAATTCTGGGAATTAAAGTCCGACACATCTGAACATCACCAGTTAGAGAAGGTTGCCATAGATCCGATGCCTGCAAGACATAGACCATAAATAAATCCCTCTAATACAACCCTGAGTTTGAGGACTGAGTTGCTTTAGCTGCTTGCCTCATAAGTATTGGATCCTGCAGCCTAGGTCAAAAACTGCTGGTGTTAATATACGCTTCTAGCACATAGTGGCTGCATTCAGACCATCCTTGGAAATGTGATTTGGTGAATCATTTGGAAACAGCCATTGATAATTGGACGTCTGTTAGCAATTAGTTCTGCCATAATGGTGGTAGTTTAGCGAAAAGAGCTGTGAGCCAAGAGACCTTTGGTCCATATCTTTCTCCAGCCACGAATATACTTGTTGTCTCGGCAACCTAGTTTATCTTTGTCTTCAATCTACAATAGAAGAGGATAATAGTACTGATCTTCCTTACAGTCTCTGCTGTTAAGATAAATGAGATTATATATACAAATAACACTTAAAATGCACTATATTATTAGTGCAACATATTATATTAGGACAGAAGTTCATGCTAGAATCTTATTCAGTTTCCAATTGACATTGTAGCACTGCACCAAAACCACTGCAGAGAATGCCCTCAAAATAACCATGCTATGATAAAGGAGAACCATGCCACCATGAAGCCATGCTTGTAATCCAATTCAGAGTTCTATAAAATATGTCACTTTTAGATAATAAACAGCTGTGATTTTATTTTCACGGATGCTTCTGAAGACACAAGTTTAAAAAGTTGGAGCGTTGGAGCAGCCCAACTTTGGAGTCCCTTGGGTAGTTCTTTTAAAAAGCAAGATGAATATTATCAATAGAGTTCAGGTGTTTTTAATGACTTTGTGCTATGGCTTCCATGCTAACCTAATATGCAAATGCTTATAGTTGAGACGACAAAAAGGTATAAAAAGCTTTACGAGTTTAATTTGACATATTGAGTTGCTGTTAAAAACTTTGGCCACGTGATCAGTAAAATGACAATAACCCACTGAAATCTTCAGAGTTAGGAAAGACATTTGGAATTGACCCAACTGATTGACAAACCAGCCTTCCTTGCCTTGTTGCCCTCCAGTTATGCTGAGATGACAATCATCCAAATATCCTCATAGTTAAAATCCCAAGGCTGAGAAGCTTGTGGACAATGACAATTCTGCGACAAAGGGTGCATCACAGTTACAACCACAAGAAGTAAGCACTGAAAGAGTTCTGATCATGTAAGGTAAAGGTTTCCCCTGTCCAATCATGTTCAACTCTAGGGAGTGGTGCTCATCCCTGTTTCTTAGCGGAGGGAGCCAGCATTGTTCAAAGACACTTCTAGGGTCAGGTGGCCAGCATGACTACATGCTGAGGCACACAGAACACTGTTATCTTCCCACCAAAGTGGTGCCTATATATCTACTTGAATTTGCATGCTTTTGAAGTGAACTGGGGCAAATAATGGGAGCTCACCCCCTGCGTGTTACTCAGGTCTCGAATTAGGGCTGTCATCTTTCCATCTGACAAGTTCAGTGTCTTTAACTGCTGAGCTATCACATTCTCATTTGAACATGTAGTTCTACTCATTCAACTAGCTACTAGTTTTAGTTTAGTTTGTTTAGTTTTATTCAATTTATACCCCGCCCTTCTCCTAGCGGACTCAGGGCGGCTTACAGCAAGTTAAAAAACAGACAAACCATATAAAATACTAAGTTTAAAATACAATTAAAATGAAATATTGATTTTTTTGCCGTTTCTTTTTAAAATTATGTTAAAAACCAAATTAAAATCAAATTAAAATCAAATTAAAATATCNCGCACCCGAAAAGCCACCGGTAGCCAGTGCAGTTCGCGCAGCAGCGGCGTTACATGGGAGCGACGAGTCACTCCCATCACCGCTCGCGCGGCTGCATTCTGGACTAACTGGAGCCTCCGAGTGCTCCTCAAGGGGAGCCCCATGTAGAGAGCATTGCAGTAGTCCAGGCGGGAGGTGACAAGAGCGTGAGTAACTGTGCAACTGAATGTCATATTAATTTCTGATATTTGTGCTAGTGAAAAGTATATGATGGCTCACAATTTTGCTTTCTAAGAACTAACAGGGTGCAGAATCCTGACAGCCATATGCAGCTGTTCCACAGCACTGAGGAAAACAGCTAGCCGATTGCTGCCTTTGATAGCGATGTAGTGTTCATAAACCCTATGGGATACAATCCATGCTAGTAGCATAGAAGATCAAACCCCAAACCCATAATATCTAATGCAAATACATGAGAAGATGGGCAGATTTTGACCAAATAAACCTCTGTTTTATAAATCAGAGTGTCAAGTTAAGGTCACAAATTCACTGTAGCAATAACTTTTTGACTCCTTCAGACACTGAAGAGATATGAAGCTTTGATTTTGCTCTATCAAAAGGTGTTTGTGAGCAATGCAGATGTCAATGCTTCAATGGTTCAACCCATGGCTAAAATTGCTAAGGAAGAAGTATTATTTCCAGAAAGGACTTGCTCCTCCCTCCCTCCCTCCCTCCTTCTCTCCTCCCTCCCTCAATGCTCTTTTTGCCAATTCAGATCATGCTGTGCATTGTGGAACAACATAACCAAGTATAAGACATAGGCACAGCTTCTCTTTAGTTGATGTCACATCATTGTAACTTACAGATCTGTACTATATGCACACTAGGGAGGGAGGCTGGAAGAGTCTAATTAACAACAATCAGAATGCAAAAGCCAGACTTTTCATGAAGGAAATTCAAAACATTTATTCTGGATGACTCTAGAGGCTGGCAGTTAGAGGCAATAAATACAGACTGGATTTCATAGTGTGCAAAGTAAAATTCTCATTTGTTCGTAATATCACTGCTTATGATCTGACATTACCAAAAGGGATGTTGCAACACAATATCTGAGTTATGGAGGGCTAATAGTATTTTCTTCATCCCTGGCTGAAAGAGAGCTGGCGACATTAATCAGTCTTGAAGATCAAAGAAAGTACAATGCTAGATGGGTTCCTAAAGAGTGTGGAAGGCCTATGCTCCACCAGAAAATGAACGATCAATTCATGGTGCAAGCATGGAAGAACTTTGGTAAAATGCTTGAATTCATTATAGTTCTAACAGACAGCCACGTTCCTCCTGTCCTCCTTATCAGTCCTGTGCTGCATCATAGACCAGATGCAGAGAAAGAAAAAATTCCTAGAGAAAAGCAACGGCAATGTTAAGAACTGAACATGAAAAAAAGGATGAAGAATGCTAGTATATGTCAAGAATTTTGCTGACCCAAAGTATGTTGACAGCCTGAGCAACTGCACAGAACTGTAATCTAGGAGAGCAGACTGGCTGAAGTCAGCTGCAGAACTGTGGCTGGACCACTATCTTTATTGAAACCACCTGAAGTTAGGAAGTCTACTCTTGTGTACTTCATAACACTAGTGTGAATGAGAGCCATTTTAAAGACAGGAATGATCAAATATTGCCCTTGCGCTAGGCATAATTAAGCTTCCACCTGGTTACCAATTTTGTTCTGTCTCAACCAATTGGTGATTTTTATCTCTCCAGGAACACCCCTTTTCCAAATCCAAATGTTCCCGTCTTGGCCATCAGTTATATTTAATACAAACTGGGATGTTCATTATCCTTTCATTATTGCTTATTGTTTATTACATTAATGCCAACAAAAGATCAAAAGTCTTTTTTTAAGCTTCTTTAATTACCTTGTATATTTCTTTTTGTGATTGACCCTTACTTTTTCATATGGGTATTTTCTATTCCTAATTATAATGAAAAGAAAACAATCTTGATTTTAAAAACAACAAAAACTATTTTTTCAAGTGGAGGCCAACTGGCTTAGATTGAGCTGCCACTCTTGGCCCTGTGATTACTGTGCATCCTATCATTAGAGCAAAATGACAGCAACTTGTAATCAATTTTCCTTCCCATCAGCTTGAGAACCTCCCCACAAGAGATCACAATGTTCTCTTTTTGTCCATCAACGATGAGGAAGATCATGGGTTGTTCTGACACCTCATAAGCATGGCTTCCTTTAATAAGTTACAAGGTATTCTATAAAACATTGCCATGTACCGTACAAGAAGAAAGATTTGCTTGGATTTTCAAGAAGTGCTTCTATGCCAACTTCCTCCAACATGTTTTACAACTGACCTGCAAAGAATGTGTGTCACTGAATAGGATATACAGCCCTGGAAAGCATAAAATATAGCTACATTGTTTAATAATCTCTCATCGGCAAGATCCACAAGGCAAAGTGAAGGTGATCTTACTGAGATAAACTCTATCTAGCGTGTTAGAAAGAACAGCTTTGCTACTTTCACCGGTGAAATATTCTTATAAATTCACTCAGTTTGTCAGAACGATGCACAAGGGATCATTTAATGTACTGACAACAGCAGCGTGCAAATTCTTCAGCCTTTGGCCACACGCTAAGCAAACACTCTGGATAGCTTCATAGTCAGATTAAAATGCCAGGGTGATCACTGATGGTGCAATTGAAATGTGCTCACTAATTTATTAAGTTTATTCTCAGCAAGCTTGGAGACATCAAAAAACTGGATTTCTAAATGACACCGGTAAGAAGATGTGGCTACACATAGTTTCAAGTCAGGTTAGGTTTGCAAGATAATAGTTACTAAGATGATGTCAAAACAGTGATTGTGGAATTAGAAAGCAATCTGAAAGATCTTCCAGATGCATTTGACAATGGATACAATTGCACATAACTGTGTATCTCAGTCTAGAACTCCTGGTATACCTTGTTTTGCAGTGCCCATTCCATTCCAGATTTATAATCTTTTTTTTTTACTTGGTAATTGACAATCATGGAAAGAGTTACAGAACTAGAAGATTTGAATGGAGCTTGCATACCAAGCACTTGGACACCATCAATATTATATTCCATTACACGTCTTGGCATCCCCATGTAAAGGCAGGAGTTATCTAGCCTGCTTTGACATGATGGAATATTTATTGATGAATGCATTTCTCAGGTACAGATTGTTATTAAAACAGTCCTATTTATACCCCAAATTGTTCTCTCTCTCTCTCTCTCTCTCTCTCTCTCTCTCTCTCTCCCTCCCTCCCTCTCTCCCTCCCTCTCTCCCTCCCTCCCTCCCTCTCCCTCCCTCCCTCTTTTCTCCCCATTGTACCCTGCTTATGACATGGAACAATTACTTACCAGAATTAAAAGGTTGCATTTTAGAGCTATTAGAACAAATAAATTGGTTGGTTGTGAATAGACTTTTTATTACTCCACTAGAGAGAATTTTGGCACTACTCATATTCCTTAGCAGGTAAAGAGTTCACATTGTGTGTATGGATCTATAAAAGCATCTGTAAACAGGGAAACAACAATAACAAGTATCATCAATAAATAGGAAAAAAAAGGAACAAAATCTAGAAATAACTAAGGGGAAAAAGATAACTAATAAGCACCTTAAATGAATGTCTCACCAAAACCAGTTAAAGGCTAGTAAGATCACAGTAAGAAAACCCTCCCCTTTTAGTACAATTCCCAAAGTTTGTCTATAAAAATATTCAGCCCATAACTGGTGGGAAGGACACCTTTCCCTGCCCCAAAAATATTTAGAATTTTGCCAAAAATGGACTCAGCTATATCTGCTGCCAGTCAGCATTGAAAAAAGTGACTTATGACTGTTTTTCACACTTAAGACCGTTGTAGCGTCCCTGAGCTCATGCGATCAAAATCTGGACACCTGGCAACCGATTCATATTTATGATGGTCACAGCATCCCCAGGGGGGTGTCACGCCATCACCTATTGCCACCTTCTGACAAGCAAAGTCAATGGGGAAGGCAGATTGACTTAACTATGGTGCCACTAACTTAACAACTGCAGTGATTCCCTTAACAACTGTGGCAAGAAAGGTCGTAAAACGGGGCAAAATTCAGTTAACAATAACAAATATCTCGCTTAAATGTTGGGCCCAGTTGTGATCGTAAGTCGAGGACTATCTGTGTTCATTATTCATTTAATATCCATCAGTCAGCCAACACAGAAAATCAAAGCCATTCCCAGTTTGCTGGGTAGCAGCCATCCTGGTCTCTCATTCTGACGGTTGTCTTGCTGACCAATTCCTATTCATATGTTGGTTTTACAAATGTATAAAAATATTGATTAAAAAAAGAAAACCTCACTGCACACCTACTGGCTAAATATATATATAACCTGAATGGTGGGCAGAAGAAATGGTATAATTAGGGAGGAAACAATCTCTTAATCAAGAAGCCATCAATAAGGAAATCACATCTCCACCAAGATGGCAGGGCAAACTATTATGTATAAGCAGCCAGCAGATCTTTTCGTTACCTAGCTGGGTAATGAAATGTCTGCAAGAAAACCATCAAGCTCAGAGACCACCAAGAATCCAACTGAGGTGACATAGCTTCGGTGGCTTAATTGTTATGCTCATTTTAACTGGCTGCATTCGGGCCTGGAAGGAAGGACAAACACACACATAAACTGTACTGAGCCTATGTACAGGTGTATATAGTATGTAGTTTGAATGTAGTTTGTTTAGTGACTATTCAAAGTTACAATAGCACTGAAAAAAGCGACTTATGGCAATTTTTCACACTTAATGGCCGTTGCAGCATCTCCATGGTCATATGATCAAAATGGCAACTGACTCCTATTTATGGCGTTTGCAGTGTCCCGCGCAGTCATGTGTTCACCTTTTGCGACCTTCTGACAAGCAAAGTCAATGGGGAAGCCAGATTCGCATAACCACCATGTTACTAATGCGACAACTGCAGTGATTCACTTAACAAGGGGGCAAAAAAGGTCATAAAATGGAACAAAAATCACTTAACAACTGCCTCATTTAGCAACAGAAATTTCGGTCTCAGAAATTGTGGTTGTTAAGTGGAGGACTACCTCTAATATGAGGAGCTCAAATTTGAAGAAAGTAAACTTATTTAAGGGCATTATCCCATAAGTACTGTTGCTTCTGATTTGAAGGTCATGCTAACTTTCAGTGTGCTATGCTTAACATGCCAAACGATGTGTGATACTTATTCCAAAGAATCCGAGGTCATTGTGGAATGACATTGATATTGTACTGACATTGTGAAATGTATTTGGTCCCATTTTCATTAATACATGCTGTGAGAGTTGTGAGAAAGTTTATTCTATTTTTTTTCTTGCTTATCTTTGCTGGTGGCAACTGAAATTTCCATAAGCAACATGCTTCCACCCATTTCAGATCCCACTGAAAGCCAAGATTTTTGCATGCACCTGACAAGCAAGATGGATTTCCTTTGTGCAACAGATTTCTCCAATCTGGTGCTCTCCAGATAGGTTGGATTAAAACTGTCATTGTGTTTATTGTTCTTTAGGCAATGGATCACTCAACCCTCCAACAGTAGAGCAAACTAAGTAGGGTTAATCCCTTGCAGGAAATAGGAACATTTTACTGCTGAAGATAATCCTGTATATACAGTTTTAAATAAGGCAACAACACAATATATATTTGTCTTTGGTTGCCAGATAAATCATCAAAAGACACAGAATTAACAGGACTTCACCAGGCACAAGGAAATGCAGTAGCCCTACATGAACTAGTACTACATAAACTGCAACCTATTGCAAAAGTGAGAGGAAGAAAGGGGGAGGGTGGGTAAACCTGCTCCTGATGCTGCTGCACACCTCGCCATTTCTGGTGGCAATAACCCTGCATTATTCATGTCTATGGAGGTACTCAGTCATCCAGATCATGGTTGTCCTAGAGGTGCTTTTTCCAAAGGCCAACTGGACTTTCTTTGCTTTTCCTTGAAGATGCTTCACTTCTTATCCAAGAAACATCTTCAGTTCTGACCAGAATTCAGAAGTGAAGAAGCTTCTTGGATGAGAAGTGAAACATCTTTAAGGAAAAACAAAGGAAGTCCAGTTGCTTTTGGGAAAAGCACCTTTGAGACAACCTGAGTTTCTTAAGACTTTTTTTTAAAGGTGCTTCTTCTCTGGGTGTGTTGTGGGGAGGAAGAAAGGAAGAGATAGTATATGATAGGAGATAATTTTCTTGCCTCCTTTGAAGGGGATGGCAACCTTTTGAAGTCATTGGAGGGGGCAGAGTACGCCAATAAGCCAAGGACTCAGGCAAGTAGCTGGCTGGGTCAACCATGTTGTGTAAACATAAGCAATGACAGCAGATTGCCCAAAGGCCCACATAAAAATTGGAGCACATTCTACCTAGCTGTCACATTTTTTTCCCTTTAAAGGTAACATAAGAAGCAAAGTAAGGTTTTGATCTGGGATCTCTGATTTTAGTATGAAAAAATCTAGAAGGATTGACTCCAAAGAGCTGCTCAGCCTGAACACTACGGTTATATAGGAGCCCTTGTAGCACAGTGCTTAGAATGCAGTACTGCAGCCTAACTCTGCCCACAGCCTGGAGTTCGATCCTGACCAGCTCAAGGTTAACTCAGCCTTCCATTCTTCCAAGTTGGGTAAAATGAGGACCCAGATTGTTGGGAGCAATGTGCTGACATTTGCAAACTGTTGAGAGAGTACTGTAAAGCACTATGAAGTGGTATATAAGTCTAAGTACTGTTGCTATATCTAACCGGTTACAAACATGACGACTGATATATTCCTGCCCCAAAGTCCAATATTAGCCTGCAAGTCCAGACAGCAAGATTCTATGCTTTAAAAAATGTCTGCTAACTTTTCTTTTTAGCTAATCAAGCTATTTTTACTTTGGAATGGGTACAGAGATCTGAGGTGGGATAATAAGATACATCTTGGTTAAATAGAGAAACTTGGGAAAGGAACAGTGTGACCCTTAACCAATAATTTCCCATCATTTTAGACAAAACTGCCAGTTGAGGTATCTTGATGGAAACATGAATGGAGCAGATTTTTACTTCTGCTGAATAAAGTTTTTTACATAAGGATGAGAATTGCTGTAATGATATGGAAGGTCTATAATCTGTTTTGGCCAACTTTGCAGAAACTTTATATAATCAAGAAACATTCTTGCTATAAGCAAATGAGCAATTGTGCAAATGCCTTGAAAAATGTGCTTCACAGCCTGTGGGAGAATGTAGAAGGACCCTCTCTCTGAATCAGGAAAGCAGCTTGCAAGCCTGGAAAAAGATTAGCTATGCAGGTGCATTCATGAAGAGACAACCACAAGCAACTTCCAAGCAATTTAAAAAGAAGACACGACTGCTCTGATGATTCAAAGAGCTACTCTGTACACATTCCTGCATGTTGTGAAAAGCCTTTGAACAGTCCTAATGAAGAAGCAGCCAGGCAAACCTATTCAATTTAGCTCATCAAAAACAGCATATGATAAAGTGAAAAGGCTTGCATTATGGAATGTTTGGCGTGAATATGGAATCAAAATTTGGTCGCAGAATATATCTAAAATAAGACACATAGGAGAATAAGTTGAACACTGAGCATTTAGTTTAATGGAGACTAAAACATATGAATGGAGACTAAAACATATGAAGAATGGTTGCAGGATTAAGGTATGGCTAGTCTAGAGAAAAGAAGGACTAGGGGTGACATGATAGCAGTATTCCAGCATTAGAGGGGCTGCCACAAAGAAGAGGGGGTCAAATTATTCTCCAAAGCACCAGAGAGCAGGACAAGAAACAATGGATGGAAACTAATCAAGGAGAGAAGCAACCTGGAATTAAGGAGAAATTTTGGAACAGTGAGTACAATTAACCAGTGGAGCAATTTGCCTTCAGACGTTGTAGGTGCTCCATCACTGGAGGTTTTTAAGAAGCAGCTGGACAACCACTTGTGTGAAATAGTATAGGGTCTCCTGCTTGAGCAGGGGGTTGGATTAGAAGACCTCCAAGAACCCTTCCAGCTCTACTCTATTCTGAATTCTAATTTTTTAGTTTAGTTTTAATTAATTTACATTCAGCAGGGAATAAGAAAATAACATGTGATGTCCTTTTGGTTGTTTCATAATATTTTAGACAAATGTGCAACAAATGCTATAAGAAGTGTGTTGGTTAAGAATATAAATATACTATGTACTTTTGTATGCAGATGATGTCACATTGTGAAACCCAGAATAATCTGCAGCAAATGTTAGATACATTGTAAGATACAACAAGGAGAATGAATCTGAAAATGAATACATCAAAAACCAAGGTAGTTGTGCTTGACATGGAAAATGGAATAAACAATCCCAAGTTGACCATAAATGGTGAAAAACTAGAGCAAGTAGATGAATTTGTGTAACTTGATAAAATGTTTCCTAAAGAACAGAAAATGGATGGAGAATTTTTAAGAAGTGAAAATGTTAAGAGAAAGATAGATAGTAGTATTCATTCCTATAGTGAGGAATGAATGTTTGTCCCAAAAATAAAAAAATAGCTGTGTATAAAACCATGTATAACAGAAGATTTCTACATGAAAACATGGTTTCCACATCCTTCTGAAAAGAGAATTCAAGAGAAGTCTGGTCTGCCTTTTCAAAGAATCAGGGTTCTCCTCATTATGCCAAAAGCATAGAAGGAAGAAGGAAAAGAGGCAAATATTCAAATCACCTATAAGTCAGTTCTATATTTCAAAGTCAAGTTACTGCTGGAATTCTTGTGTATTACTGCCCCATCCTATTAACCCAAGCTCAGAGAGAATGGTTCCAAAGGCTATTTTTCTCTGGGTCTTTTCTAGGGAGATCTTACATTGTTTCTAGGAAGATGTCTAATTTTTCTCCTATGGAAGCAATCTTGTATTGCCTTTTTAGATGGAGATCATGATTACTAGCTTTCTTGGAACACTGCTGAATGTTGAACAGGTCATGAATGACTTATTACACTGTAAGACTCGAGTAGACCCGCACCAAAAGCAAGTAGGTGCAGTGTCTAAAATAAATATTTGCCTTATGCCGTCTCCCAGAAGATAGCAGTTGGGGTAAATTCAATTGTTTGCTAGTATCAGTTCCTTCCATAATACACCTTCCTACTCCTGTTTTTTTTACCTGAAAAACATGATGAAACGCCAGCAAGATTCACAGCTATCATCACTCAGAATGAGCTATGTATCTGCTTGAGACCTAGTGAATTTTCCACAAAATACTTTCAAGCAGGATTTATACTTGGATTCTTGATTCTTTGGAGGTGCCAAAATACAGTTACAATGATAGCCATGTGTTGAACAATTATGCAGACTTTAGGATTGAATCAAGCTTGGTTTTTAATGAATCTGCCAGAAGAGTAACAGCTAAACGTAAAATGTGCAAATTAGAAATGTGCAAGTTAAATTCAGAATGCAAGTGTATATAGTTGATGTTCAACTTAATGCACCTGAATAGAATAACAGAGTTGGAAGGGACCTTGTAGGTCATCTAGTCCCAACTGATGTTGAGCTACTTAACTTTAATTAAGAGAGCCTTTGTAGTAGATTCAGAGATGTGCTAGTATGACAAAGAAACCAGATAACGTAGAGGTATTATGTTAACACAGTGTCATTATAAATGGGAAGTTAACAGACTATCCTGTCTCCCCCATTTCCATCTTCTACTCCCTGCTTTTTTAATTCTTCAGGTATTGAACAAATGCAACTATGAACAAGCAAAATACCACCATCCCAATGAGCTATAAAAAAAAATGCAGAGTCCTACATAGTTTCTGTTTCTACTTAATATTTTTGGTCCTTATTAACATCCTGGATTCCTCTGCACATCACATAAAACCAGAGAATTTGACTCCTTCCCCATTCGATGCCAAATTTGAGTGCTGATGTTTTAGAGTAGACAGGCACACTCCTGACTTTTAGGAAAAAGCATGTGCATAAGAACAATAAGAATTGGATATGTGTGTTCAAAGAGAACACTCTTAACATTCCTTTCCCAATTTTTCCTCCCCTATTTCACTGGTGGCCTATTTTGGATGAAGTCTTGCTATTTTGTCATGATAACAAGCCTGCAGGACATTTAGGAGTATTTAAAGCAATTGATTGATGCAGAATTTTTGTTGGTATCATGTCTGAACTAATACTAAAGCCCGTGTTCTGATTGTCACCATGCAAAACTTTGACAATTAAACCCTAACCATTACATTCCTTTCCTTATCTGAAAGGATGTTAGGGATACTGTCACTTTAGATTCCAGCATACATCAAGGGACCAGATACTATATTGGTAGTTATAGATATTATATCAAAAATGGCTCATTTCATCCTCTGTAGGGGCATCCATCTTCATTGGAAACTGTATGTTAGTCTTCATTTATCCTCTGCACATCAGTCACAATCCTATGGTGAGATAAGAAGAACAAATGGAGCAATACTAAGCAATGCAAAATATGAATTGCTATATGAATTACAAAGAAGATAATTGACTTGAACAGTAGCCTCTCATTGAATTTACATATAGTTAAGTTACTTATTTACTTGCATGTCACCTTTTCAGACTTCTTGTGGTTTCCACCTGTCTCTATTGTCTCTTCCTCCTATGCCCATTTTATCTTTATATGTTCCTCTAAAAGTTACATGCTACAGTAAATTCCTTTCCAGTCCTGAATATATTGTTAGGAATAGCTATTGATAAAGAGCTTTTGCCCTCTTTGCTATAATGACATGAGTTGGGTAGTTCAGGAAAAATGTATAATTAAGTTGAATGCAGTAGGAGTAGAATATTTTAAAATGATATATGGTAAAACCAACACAGTATAGAATATTTGTGTAAGATTTTGTCTTAAACACAAAAGTGAATGGTCTGTATGACAAAAGTGTAAAGAGGTGGTTTTGTCAGGAGGAAAGAATGAAAGAGGACTGAATTGTAAGCCAAAGAAAGTGTGAAAGGGACAATACAAGTGGGAAAACTGAGACTGTATATAAGCATATGTTTCTTTCTGCTCTGCTGTACAGAAATGAAATTTGAGTATGTCTTGAGAAACATAAAAGTAGGTTGAAGTCTTAAAGTATTTAATAAGTGTCCATGGTAAAACAAGGCTCATTCAGGTGCTGAATAAATGTGGGCTCACTATAAAAATGTGGGACTAACATAAAAGAAGCAGGCTGGGGTGGTCTGGTCATGTAGAGAGAACAATAGGGTCTGATATTGAATAGACTAAATATATGAAGAAAAATGAATAGATTGAGAGGAAAGAGTTGACCAGGAAAGCAATGTCTGGATGATGTTGTTGAAATTCTGAAAAAGAAGACGGTGTTAAATTGAAAGAAGTAAAGATGAAGTCTGAAGTGGTGTAGCAGAATTCATAAAAGTAGAAAGTTATATAAAGTTATAGTGAATGATCTCAGCCTGTTTTAACTATGTTATGTTTGCTTTTCTTTTTTTTATCTCATGCCTTTAATTTCTTTGGTTTATTTTTTCTTACTTTTCTGAACTCTGCATAACACGGCTTAGTCACACATTATGGGCAACTTTTAAAGCGGGTTTTTCTCTCTTTATTGTTATTACTCAGTTTTAACATCTGTAATCTGTAGTCTTAAAACTAAATTATGTGTCAATGGTGGCAGGTCATCTCAAAGAAGTGGCTATTTTGGGTGAAATTTTGATCCTAAGCCATTTATTTAGCAATGTTTTGATTCTGGAACAATAGATTTGATACTCATTCCATAACAACTGCTCTATAGCCTGGGGTCATTTCAAGCCTAAAATGATCCAGAATGTTTCCATAGGTGATTTGCATTATTCAGTAATGGAAAGATGGCACAACATCCCCACAATAGCATATGCCAACAAAGATGTAGGAGCCCTGATGTCTTGTCTGACTGGGCCAAGCTGACCTTTTTGGTCTTCTGACCCAAATCACAAATATAGAAAAAGCTAAAACTAGAATAATAGAAAGCAGGGAAATAGAAATTCTACTTAATAATCCTGCTAAAGAAGTACAACAACTAGCCTTCTTGTCAACTATATTTATGTTCTAAGGCTAATACTCTGTAGTATGCATATTCTAAGCCTTATTGAACACAACTGGACTTGCATAAGTTTAGATTGCAGGCCTATATATCATTACCTTCATTGAACTCAGTGGTACTTATTTCAAAATAGGCCAATAGAAGGTTGTGATGCTCTTTCTTTCTTTCTTTCTTTCTTTCTTTCTTTCTTTCTTTCTTTCTTTCTTTCTTTCTTTCTTTCTTTTCTTTTCTTTTCTTTTCTTCTTTTTTTGCATTAATAATTATGCAGAAGTTGTAAGGCATGTAAATGGGACAAACAAAAAGCCAGAGAATATCTTGCTTACCTTCTGAGTTTTGGACAAAAACTAAAAGATATGTTTTCAGGGTTTAGGAATGAACTTCCTCTCTGAGTGTTTTACTTATAAATGTCCAAGAGGGCACTAGATGGATCATGTTTGTGTTTGACATGCAAATATGTGCACATAAAAAGATACCATTCCACCATTTTACATGCCAAGGTGGCTTATTCTGAACAGTTAATAAGGTAGTGTAACAAAAACATTTTTCCAACTAGTGCTGCCTCTTTATTTTTATATTGATTGATTTCTATTTTTAATCTATCTCTTCTGCAGCAGATGATGGACTCCCATGTTTATTCTCACAATTTAACAAGCTAAATTGGTCTGAGACACAGCAAGTGGCCCAAAGACCTCCAGCAAGGCACGAGGAGGAGAGAATTTGGTGTTCCATCTTAGACGGCCAAGGGCCTTGAGCTGGCCTCTTTCCTATCCCATTCCATTGTTGTGTCTAAAGCAATAAGTTAGCGCGTGTCTCTTTTGAACAATTCTTCTGTGTTTATATTTCCTATGCCAGCATGCTGCATGTTGCAAAAAGTAAAGTGATAATTGTGAGCTTATGTTTGTGTTTTAGTTTTCTACCATGGACAAAATGTTTGCCTTTTGTTTCAGGAATGCATGGAAGATGTTTTTCACTAAAATATGTAATAAATGTTTCTTCGTT